>NC_057811.1:319590497-319665393 GCF_018294505.1 Triticum aestivum
CCCCCACCACTGCAGCTCCTCCGCCGCCCACAAGTCGACACCCCATCCACCCTCCACTGGACAGCAAGCCGCTGCGGCCCCCAACCATCTCGCTGCCGACCCGCAACCATCCCACCGTCGACGGCCGCCCTCCAACCAAATCACCGACGCCGTTGCCCCCCATCACGGTAGCCCCTCCACCATCCTCTGCCGCCCCAACAACCACTCCACTACCCGCGGCCACCACCATCGTCGCCACACTCCAGAGCAGTGCCGTCGAGCACCCGTTTGACAGGGAGCACCACTGTCGTCGCCGAGCCACTCCACCGGCAGCCACCATCCTCTCGCGCTTCCTCCTCAAGCAGGCCTCCCCGCAAGCGTAATCGAGCACCAAGCCGCGGGTCTGCCCCCTCCACACGCCCCTGAAGCAGCAAACCCTCGGCCCTCCTCCCCACCGAGCAGATCTGCAACCTCAACATCTTTTCCCTGGACATACCTGCCTCCTCTAATTCAAGTGACAGCCTGACAGGTGACATTTTGTTGCAATTTCTGTGTTTTTTTGTTCTGAATGTGTAGCTACGCAATGTGTAGAAGTGGTACAGGCCTGTAGTTAGAACAAATCATCAATTTTTAAGTGCTTTGATCTAATAACAGCGAAAAAACATGAGCCAGTCGCGTTTGAAGGTTCTTTGATTACTAGCAACTAGCATTGCTAGATGAGTTCTTCTGCTATCTTGTGATAATTGTAGTAGATTATTGCTAGATTATAGCATGTTCCCCTTCTTGACGCATTGTGGCCATGCTTGATGCAGGAGCTCAAGAACCTGCGGCCGCAACTCTACTCCGCCTCCGAGTACTGCGAGAAGTCCTACCTCAACACCCACCAGAAGCAGATGTGAGTAGCCACCTCTGTTGTTCCTCCTCTCCTCCATTAGAAGTAGTCGCAGAGTTATTGAGTGGACGGACATGCATAGATGGGCCTGGAAGACAGGAAGAACATTTAACTTGAAATGGTCATGAATTGGAACTAAGTGTGTGTAGAACAGCAACAACTTACACTTGTTTTGTAGCCTCCAGCAAGTTTACGAGCAAACGGAATTTTGCTTCTCTTTTAGAAATATGCAGGCAGCTCCCTGATCAGTGTTGTTGTTGGTTGCTGTAAAAAACTAGTTACCATCTGTTACTGTACCAGGTGCCATCTGTTAATGTAGGTGTAGTTTGTGTTTTTATTTATAGTTTGTAGGTGTAGGTGTAGTTCTTGTGATGATGTTGACAAATAAACCAACCAATATTCTGGTAGGTGTAGGTGTAGTTCTTGTGATGATGTTGGTTTGTAGTTTGTAGGTGTAGGTGTAGTTTGTGTTTGATTAATGGTGACAAATAATAATTCTGGTACCAGATGCCATCGGCTAATTCTGCTCCACATTGTCAATTGGTTGCCATCTATTACTGTACCAGCCAACTAGTGCTAATTATTTACTACTTTTCCCATATCAGTTTTCAGTGAAAAAACAAGACAGAAAAGTGGAGCAGGAATTTGGCACTAACTGTTTTCCACTGATCCTAAAATGAGTTTAAGAGTGTAGTCTAGCAATCATCTGCTACCGTAACCGTATGATATTGGTAGGTGTAGATGTGAGTGAGGGGATTGATGTCCAGATGTGAGAATGTGACTAGCTAGGCAACAAATTCTGCTAGCCGAACTGAACAAGGATATGTCATTTTGGTTTTATCTAGGATATGAGAGTGGTGATATTCAGAGTACTCTAGTACAGTACTCCTATTTGTTTTCTGAAGATATCTCTTTGCTGAACGACAGACAGCCAATGTACCATGTACTGGCGACTTGATTTATTCTGGGTGTTCCCCAATCATGTGGTGTCAGTTTGTCACTTGGTTCGAAATATATCAAAGGGTTTTACCCTCCTCGTGTCTGATAGTGCAGAAGAAAGTTCTCAAGCATGGAGTAGAGTCAATTTTGTATGGTAAATTTGGTGAATGAACAGTCAACAGTGTAGTGATTTAAGGAGGAAATCATTATCTGCCATCTTCTGAACATCATTATCTTACAGTTATCCGGCTGGATTTTCTTCTTCTTAAAAGCTTCAACTTAAAAGTATAGTTTACAAGCTTCTGCAACTTGTGATGATGGTAGTTTGTAGTTTGTAGTTTGTAGGTGTAGGTGGAGAGCTTGCATGTTACTACCATAGAGGTACCCAAATATGTAGGTGTAGTTTGTGTTTTTATTTGTTCACACTGTCGCTGTATTGCTCAATTAGACAATTAGTGTTTATGAAGAAGAAGAATAAACCTGCTGCTGCTGCTGTTATGCCTGTATTCACTGCTGTTGCTGTTGTACTTGTGATGATGTTGTACTTGTGATGATGATACTTGTGATCTTCTGAAATGACCCATTGGCGACTTCATTACGCGGGGATAATGATTTTGCAGGTACCCCGAGAGGCCCTTGAGTTTGCCGGAATGTCGATTAACTTCCGTTCCGCAAATTTGGGTACTCCATATGTCCTATTTTCAGCAAAGGTCATGCTGAAATTTTCCGTGAATTTTAGCATGACTTTGCTAAAAATAGTACATATGGGGTACTTGCGACTAATGCATGGGCCGGGCTATCTTAGTACTTAATTAAGTAGGATGAACTGCCCCTTTATTCTTGCTGCATTAAACCATAGGTGACAATAGAGCCAAGTGATTAGGCCCAACTTAGAACTCTCCTTCCCTTTTCTTGATAGGGTATATTATTAGAAGATACCCATATATATCAGTCAACCTAGGGTGCCTTGGCATCGATAAACCCTAAATGATGAAAACTTAACTTAGCATTTAGGGTGCCTCAGCGTCGACAAACCCTAAATGATAAAACCATGGCTTTTAGGGTGCCTCGGTATCGATAAAAACCTAAATGATGAAAGCTTAGGCTTTTAGGGTGCCTCGGCGTCGACAAACCCTAAATGATGAAAGCTTAGGCTTTTAGGGTGCCTCGGCGTCAACAAACCCTAAATGATAAAAGCTTAGCTTTTAGGATGCCTCGGTGTCGACAAACCCTAAATGATGAGACCATGATCTTGTTCCTTGACAATAACCAACTTTTGACCAAACTTTTTTCCTATTTAGAGCGAAACATGGCCCACAATGATGAGGCCGGCGGTTCGGGCAAGGCATTTTGGGAGCTGTCCCAGGAGACGGAGGAAGAACCTCACCGCTATGAGGACGCCGTGGAAGACACCGATCCCGACTACACAACCCCTAGTGGCGTCGGGGATGACACCACTGATGGTGCCGCCGAGGATGCCACCACTGACGATGGCGGCGCACGCACAGATGGCAGCCAACCGAAGAGGAAACGGAAGGACCGGTGCCCGAACGTGCTCGGCACCATCAAGGAGGAATTTACTGAAGTGTCCTCCGAGGGGCATCCAACGGCGCCCAAAGAAATAGTCAAGGGGTACGCGGGACAGCTCAGGTACATTCTCCGGAGCACCGTCTCGATCAACACCGAGAACCTAAGGCATCGTGACCGAGGGAATTTGCGCAACCTCCTTTTCACGAAGCTGCACGAACGATACAAGTTCCCCAGTGACTTCGCAAACACACGCCTCTCAGGGAATAAAGTGAACAGTGCCGCCCTCACGAAGATGAGCAAGGCCCTGGCTACTTCGAGAGGCGCGGTGAAGAGCATGATTGAAAAAGGTGATAGTTATGAGAAGATCAAGGAGAAAAATCCTTCTATCAGCGAAGATGACTACCGGGAGTTCAAGATCAAGTGCGAGAGCAACACATCCGAGGAATCAAGTCAGTGGGGGAAAGATATGCGGGACTTGAACTTAGGGGTCCACAAACTCGGTCCCGACGGTTACAGAGTGGCGGAACCTATATGGGACAAGGAGGACGCGGAGCGTGCCGAGCAAGGCCTACCACCCCGCTTCGAGAAATACCGTGACAAGCAGACCAGGAACTATGTCAGGGCCCGGTACAAGATTGACCCGGTAACCAAGGAGCTTACCATGGATCCGAAGACCAAGGCGCTTGAGCGTGTTCTGGTAAGGAATACACCCCCGCGTAATTAGCTCCATATGGTTGCATTCTAGTTAATGAAGCCAAATTTCTAAATGGTTCACGTTCCTTCCGCAGGACACTGAAAGCAGTAGCGCGGGGTCGTCTCAGAGATCACCTTTCGACACCCCTTTAAATAGGGCGTTGAACATAATGAAAAACAAGGATAAGCTCAGTAAGCCGTCGTCAGCTGGTCGTGTGGCCGGCAAAGGCTTGTCCACGAAATGGTCGGAATACTACATCGCTGGGCAAAAGGAGAGAAAGACCAGCTCGGAAAGCCAGCAGCGCGAGGTTCAACAACTCAAGGCACAAGTGGCGCGGATTCCGGAGATGGTCGAAGAGCAAGTGCGAGATCAAATGGGAGCGACGATCACCGCCATTATACCTACCTTGGTTTCTGGGCTGCAGGCGTGGGTGGCGGGCGGCCAACAGGGGCCGCCCCCGATTCCCAGCTTCATGGGCAGCAACTCGCGCAACGCGCCGGCGGCGCCATTGGTGTCTCCGGCGGAGGCGGCATTGGTGTCTCCCACGGCGGCGCCATTGGTGTCTCCGGCGGAGGCGGCATTGGTGTCTCCCGCGGCGGCGCCGGCATTGCAGCTTAATGCACCCGGGTGTGGGAAGAATACGCCGGCCGGCACCTCGGCAGCAAGCGGCCCCGCCGTCAATTGCATGCCCGCCGTTGGTGGTGCCTCGACATTAGCCGAGCTCGACGCCATCACGGTAACTAATTAAGCCTCTCGGCCGATGACTTCATCTCCTTGCCTTTGACTGGGCATCTCTGACGCCCTACATGTTTTCGCAGGGCGCCGCCGACGTTCCGTGCACTCTCCTGCACTTCGTGAACGATGAGTTGGTCGATGTCGCCAAGGGCAGAATCGTTCAACCGGGCAGCCGCGTGTTCCAGGTAATCCGATGCCACCCACCATTTATAGGGTTCAACTGGTTCGGGTGCTGCCGGGCTTCGACGACATGTTACCTCCGTATCGACCCCATGGGGCCGACGAAGATGATATGATGACCCTCAGCTCCTGCATAAGCTGGCCCATGCTTTGGCCGAAGAGCCAGATTCGTTTGGGGGCGGGGGACACCACCCCACAGACAACACCGCCAGTCGTGCCGGCGCCAAGCCATGGCAAGACCCCCGCAAAGCTACCGGACATGCCGAACATGCATATGGCACAGGATCCGGACGACGACGACGGTACATTTACCAATGTTGATAAGTACTTCAACGAACATGGGTACGGTGACGAATTCTTGGGGCCTCCTTCTCAAGAACCCAACCCTACAAAAGACGATCTAGCTGGTACCGCGGAGAAACCCAATTGCAACAGGCGTCATCTGGCGTTCAGTTCTCAGGAGACGCCTCCAGCTGCCGCCTTCACCGAGCCTCAGATAGCCGAGGTGCGAAATATTATCAGCCCCAACACACTCAAGAAGGCGGTCTCTTAGCAGAACTCGATCCCATTACAGCAGAAGAAGAAGGGACGGAAAAGAAAGAGTAACAAGGGTGCGAGCCAGCCGGCACCGAGTACGATCCGTGCTCAGGACGGTCCACCTTCACCTAAGGATATCTCGAGGAGGGTGCTTGTGGCGGGTAGGCCGATGCTAACGACTAATCTGCTCAATGCTGCAACCGGTGCTATGTGGAGTCTGCATGACAGTGTTCTTTCTTTGGAGAAGCGGCGTCTCTCCGAGAATGATGTGGCATACCCGGTTTTCGTGGCCAAGGTGCCAGAGGGGAAGGGCTTTGTGGATAGCGCCATCGGGGGTACGATCGTCCTGCTGTTTGATGACATGTTCGCTATGTTTAACCTTCATCTGCTGCACTACAGCTTCGTTCGGCTATTTTCGCTGAGTATGGAGATGCGGATCATTAGAGACAAGACCCCGAACATCGTGATAGTCGACCCCTTGTACATGCGTGCCAAGATCTTGGGCAGCCTGGGGACCGACAAGTCGCGAGTTTATACCTCGAAGGCGTCATTCTGGCAAACGCAGATAAGGATAACTTCCTCGTGCCTTACTTTCCCGAGTAAGTCATCCCCTCACCGCCCCGTAACATATGATTTCTTAGATTTTGATCGTTCTTTTTTTTTCTCACATTCCGTGTTTTGTGCAGTGACACACATTGCACACTCATCCTCTTAAGCCCGAAATATTCCATGGCCACGTATTTCGACTAGGACCGTCAGTCGAAGAAAGACTACACAAATATCAAGAAAGTTCTTGATGATGTTCTCCCCGGCTACGCCAGATCTGGAGGCACCTTCAGCAGGCCAGTTCGTAGGTACGGCAAGCACGTGTTCACCCACAATACGACGTTCCCCTGCGTCAAGCAGCCGCCTGGCGGTCAAAAGGATGCCTACTACGCCCTCCATCACATGCGGGCGATCGTACGGGACCATAATCACCTTCTGCTACCAAATAATCTCAAAGATTGGGCCGCACGCTTGTCGGCAATCCAGGACACAAACATCAGACAAGAATTCTTTCGAATCCAGTCGGAGTTTGCGGAAATCATCCATCAAGATGTCCTTCGTACCTCGGGGCAGTTCTACCTCAGATATCAACCGTCCAACAGTGAGATAGAAACAACGCTACAAATGCAGGCTGACAACGCCCACGATTTCATGACCATCACGACAGACGGCGGCTTCATCCACGCTCCGGTCCCAGAGTCGAGTCGAAAGTAGTGATGCTATGTAGTTCTGAAATATCGATTAGCTCATGTTGTAACTAAACTTTAATGAACTTGTATGTCTCTTTGGTTTGGACAGTCACTCAACTTATATGTAATCGATGCTTTTTATTAGTAGGACCATGAATCGTGCTATTAATGTCTTGCTTTTCTCTTCCGATCCTTTTGTTGCATACTTATATATTGCTTATGTATTGTCTGTGAATTGCTACTAACGTTTTGTTTGGCTAGTGCATAGAGATGCCGTCGTATGTCGTGTACAAGGGTAAGGTTCCCAGAGTCTACGACGACTGGGAGGAGTGTCGGAGACAGGTTCACCATTTCAGCGGTAACAGTTACAAAGGGTACACCACTAGGGCGGAAGCGGAAGCTAGATACGCGCGCTATCTAGCGGGAGAGAGGAGGGAGCGGAGGAGGAACCGGATGAAGACCAGTTTCATCGCGATGATGCTCATCGTGCTGACTGTAGCTCTCTTCTATGTGATGGTAGTTTAGATGATCGATATCGACTTGTAATGTAAAGACAAACTCGCTACTCGCGGTCTCGAGACTTGTAATGTTCTAACTTTGTTCGGTATTTTGAATTCGGAGACTAGCTAATATGATGAATTGTATTCGGAGACTAATCTTCTATTGTATTCGATGAATCTGCTGTTTATATGTTTTGCTGTCTATATTCTGTGCAGTAATATTTTTTGCAACCTGTGCAAATATCAGAAAAGCAAAAAAATAATTCCTAATATTCATACTAGTGGCACACCATACAGCACATTAGTGGTGCACTGCTATAAAAAATACTAGTGGCGCATTATCTGTTAGTGCGCCATTAGTAACCCAGAGGACAAGGTAAATATGGCCCCCTGGGAGGCATACTAATGGCGCACCAGGGGACATACTAATGGCGCACTGCCTGGTGCGCCACTACTGTCTGGTATACTAATGGCGCCACTAACAGGCCTTTTCCTAGTAGTGTTTGCACTCATCAATGGAAATTCTCATGGCTTTGAGAGACTCATTGATATCATGCTTAGGTGGAATAGATCTATGTTTCAAAGAATGAACATCAAGAGAAATTCTATCAACGTTCCTAGCCAATTCATCAAACTTAAGCAATTTTTCTTCAAGCAAAGCATTGAAATTATTTTGTGAATTCATAAACTCCTTAACACTAGTCTCAAATTCAGAAGGCATCTTATTAAAATTTCCATAAGAATTGTTGTAGGAATTAGCATAATTATTAGAGGAATTACTAGGGAACGGCCTAGGATTAAAATTTCCTCTATACGCGTTGTTACCAAAATTATTCCTACCAACAAAATTCACATCCATAGATTCATTATTATTCTCAATCAAAGTAGACAAAGGCATATCATTAGGATCAGAAGAAACACTTTTAGTAGCAAATAATTTCATAAGTTCATCCATCTTTCCAGTGATAACATTAATTTCTTCTATCGCATGCACTTTTTTATTAGTAGATCTTTTGGTGTGCCATTGAGAATAATTAACCATAATATTATCTAGGAGTTTAGTAGCTTCTCCTAAAGTGATTTCCATAAAAGTGCCTCCCGCGGCCGAATCTAAAAGATTTCTAGAAGCAAAATTCAATCCGGCATAAAAAATTTGTATAATCATCCAAAGATTCAAACCATGTGTAGGGCAATTACGTATCATTAATTTCATCCTCTCCCAAGCTTGTGCAACATGTTCATGATCAAGTTGCTTAAAATTCATGATATCATTTCTAAGAGAGATGATTTTAGCGGGAGGAAAATACTTAGAGATAAAAGCATCTTTGCACTTATTCCATGAATCAATACTATTCTTAGGCAAAGACGAAAACCAAACTTTAGCATGATCTCTAAGCAAAAAAGGAAATAGCTTCAATTTAACAATATCATTGTCCACATCTTTCTTCTTTTGCATATGACACAAATCAAAAAAAGCTATTTAGATGGGTAGCGGCATCTTCACTAGGAAGGCCGACGAATTGATCTTTCATGACAAGATTCAACAAAGCAGCATTAATTTCGCAAGATTCAGCATCGGTAAGAGGAGCAATCGGAGTGCTAAGAAAATCATTTTTTTGGTATTGGTAAAGTCACACAATTTAGTATTATCTTGAGCCATCATGACAAGCAATCAATCCAACACACGAGCCAACAAGAAGCAAGCAAAAAGAGGCGAACAGAAAAGAGAGGGTGAATAAAACGGCAAGGGTGAAGTGGGGGAGAGGAAAACGAGAGGCAAATGGCAAATAATGTAATGCGAGGGATAAGAGTTTGTGATGGGTACTTGGTATGTCTTGACTTGACTTGGCGCGAATCCCGGCAACGGCGCCAGAAATCCTTCTTGCTACCTCTTGAGCACTGCGTTGGTTTTCCCTTGAAGAGGAAAGAGTGATGCAGTAAAGTAGCGTAAATATTTCCTTCAGTTTTTGAGAACCAAGGTATCAATCCAGTAGGAGATCACGCACGAGTCCCACGCACCTACACAAACAAATAAGAACCTCGCAACCAACGCGATAAAGGGGTTGTCGATCCCTTCACGATCACTTACGACAGTGAGATCTGATAGATATGATAAGATGATATTTTTTGTATTTTTATGATAAAGAGAAATAAAGATGCAAAGTAAAATAAACGGCAATAAAAATAGCTAAGGGTTGGAAGATTAATATGATGGAAGATAGACCCGGGGGCCATAGGTTTCACTAGTGGCTTCTCTCAAGAGCATAAGTATTACGGTGGGTAAATGAATTACTGTCGAGCAATTGATAGAATTGAGCATAGTTATGAGAATATCTAGGTATGATCATGTATATAGGCATCACATCCGTGATAAGTAGACCGACTCCTGCCTGCATCTACTACTATTACTCCACACATTGACTGCTATCCAGCATGCATCTAGAGTATTAAGTTCATAAGAACAGAGTAATGCTTTAAGCAAGATGACATGATGTAGAGGGATAAACTCATGCAATATGATATAAACCCCATATTTTTATCCTCGATGGCAACAATACAACATGTGTCGTTTCCCCTACTGTCACTGGGATCGAGCACCGCATGATTGAACCCAAAGCTAAGCACTTCTCCCATTGCAAGAAAGATCAATCTAGTAGGCCAAACCAAACTGATAATTCGAAGAGACTTGCAAAGATAACCAATCATACATAAAAGAATTCAGAGGAGATTCAAATATTGTTCATAGATAAACTTGATCATAAACCCACAATTCATCGGATCTCGACAAACACACCGCAAAAGAAGATTACATCGAATAGATCTCCAAGAAGATCGAGGAGAACTTTGTATTGAGATCCAAAGAGAGAGAAGAAGCCATCAAACTAATAACTATGGACCCGAAGGTCTGAGGTAAACTACTCACACATCATCGGAGAGGCTATGGTGTTGATGTAGAAGCCCTCCATGATCAATGCCCCCTCAGGCGAAGCGCTGGAAAAGGCCCCAAGATGTGATCTCACGGGTACAGAAGGTTGCGGCGGTGGAAATAGGGTTTTGGCTCTCGTTCTGATGGTTTGGGGTACGTAGGTATATATAGGAGGAAGAAGTAGCTCGGTGGTGCTACAAGGAGCACACGAGGGTGGAGGGCGCGCCCAAGGGGGTTAGGCGTGCCCCCTGCCTCGTGGCCTCCTTGTTCATTTCTTGACGTCCACTCCAAGTCCTCTGGATCACGTTTGTTCCAAAAAATCACGTTCCCGAAGGTTTCATTCCGTTTGGACTCCGTTTGATATTCCTTTTGAGCGAAACACTGAAATAGGCAAAAAAACAGCAATTTGGGCTGGGCCTCTGGTTAATAGGTTAGTCCCAAAAATAATATAAAACTGTATAATAAAGCCCATTAAACATCCAAAACAGAATATAATATAGTATGGAACAATAAAAAATTATAGATACGTTGGAGACGTATCAAGCATCCCCAAGCTTAATTCCTGCTCGTCCTCGAGTAGGTAAATGATAAAAACGGAATATTTGATGTGGAATGCTACTTAGCATAATTTTCAATGTAATTCTCTTAATTGTGGTACGAATATTCAGATCCAAAAGATTCAAGATAAAAGTTTAATATTGACATAAAAATAATAATACTTCAAGCATACTAACTAAGCAATTATGTCTTCTCAAAATAACATGGCCAAAGAAAGTTATCCCTACAAAATCATATAGTCTGGCTATGCTCTATCTTCATCACACAAAGTATTTAATCATGCACAACCACGATGACAAGCCAAGTAATTGTTTCATACTTTTGGTGTTCTCAACCTTTTTCCATCTTCACGCAATACATGAGCGTGAGCCATGGACATAACACTATATGTGGAATAGAATGGTGGTTGTGGAGAAGACAAAAAAGGAGAAGATAGTCTCACATCAACTAGGCGTATCAACGGGCTATGGAGATGCCCATCAATAGATATCAATGTGAGTGAGTAGGGATTGCCATGCAACGGATGCACTATAGCTATAAGTATATGAAAGCTCAACGAAAGAAACTAAGTGGGTGTGCATCCAACTCGCTTGCTCATGAAGACCTAGGGCATTTTGAGGAAGCCCATCATTGGAATATACAAGCCAAGTTCTATAATGAAAAATTCCCACTAGTATATGAAAGTGATATCATAGGAGACTCTCTATCATGAAGATCATGGTGCTACTTTGAAGCACAAGTGTGGTAAAAGGATAGTAGCATTGTCCCTTCTCTCTTTTCCTCTCATGTTTTTTTCTTTGGGCCTTTTCTCTTTTTTTATGGCCTCTTTTTCGTCCGGAGTCTCATCCCGACTTGTGGGGGAATCATAGTCTCAATCATCCTTTCCTCACTTGGGACAATGCTCTAATAATGATGATCATCACACTTTTATTTACTTACAACTCAAGTATTACAACTCAAAACTTAGAACATAACATGACTCTATGTGGATGCCTCCGGCGGTGTACCGGGATATGCAATGAATCAAGAGTGACATGTATGAAAGAATTATGAACGGTGGCTTTGCCACAATACGATGTCAACTACGTGATCATGCAAAGCAATATGACAATGATGGAGCGTGTCATAGTAAATGGAACGGTGGTAAGTTGCATGGCAATATATCTCGGAATGGCTATGGAAATGCGATGATAGGTAGGTATGGTGGATGTTTTGAGGAAGGTATGGTGGGTGTATGGTACTGGCGAAAGTTGCGCGATACTAGAGAGGCTAGCAATGGTGGAAGGATAAAAAGTGTGTATAATCCATGGGCTCAACATTAGTCATAAACAACTCATATACTTGTTGCAAAAAAACAGCAATTTGGGCTGGGCCTCCGGTTAATAGGTTAGTCCCAAAAATAATATAGAAGTGTATAATAAAGCCCATTAAACATCCAAAACAGAATATAATATAGCATGGAACAATAAAAAATTATAGATACGTTGGAGACGCATCACCTGTTGATGGAGGCCTACGTGAATGAGGTGAGGAAGCTGGAGGAGCGTTTTGATGGTATACGTGCGGAGCATGTTCCCCGAGCGGAGAACGACACCGCTGATTACCTTTCGAAGCACGCCGCACTCAAACTACCTGTGGAGCTAGGTACTTTTGTGCTTCAGTTAACTCAACCATCCGTTGAACCATCGACAGAGCAGAACAAGCGCATGAAGTCAGGCCCCGGCAAGTACATTCCCGCCGAGCTCCCAGGAGCCGCCGGCAAGGGTGTTGCCATGGATGCCAAGCCTGCCACGGGGCGACAGACTCCGTCAAGGCGTCAAACCCTAGTCGTAGAGACAGCCGCGCCCATGGCAGAGGAAATGCCTTTGGTCCTTGCCGTCGAGCCCCAGGCTCCGGCATGGGCACAGCATACCGTCTGATTCCTCCAAACAGGGGAACTCCCTGAGGAGCAGGAAGAAGCGGAGAAAGTAGCCCGTCGGTCTGCCATGTATCAGTTCGTCGATGACGTCCTCTACAGAAAAAGACCGAACAGTGTGAAATTGAAGTGTGTTCCCCGGGAGGAATGACTGCAGCTGTTGGCAGAGATACACGGGGGCATATGTAGTTCCCACATAGGGTCAAAGGCCCTTGCCGGCAAGGCATTCCGGCAAGGTTTCTTCTGGCCCACTGCCCTCCAGGATGCGACGGCGCTAGTAACCAAGTGTGAAGCGTGTCAGTTCCATTCGAAGAAGCTTCATCAACCGGCCAGCTCAAGCCCTTCAAACAATTCCACTCTCCTGGCCATTTTCGGTCTGGGTGCTCGACATACTGGGCCCTTTCCCCCGCGCTGTTGGGGGCTTTGAGTACTTGTACGTTGCAATCGACAAGTTCACAAAGTGGCCGGAGGTGGAAGCAGTGAGGAAGGTGACAGCGCAGTCAGCCGTCAAGTTCTTCAAGGGGCTAGTCTGCCGTTTTGGTGTGCCAAACAGAGTTATCACCGACAACGGCACACAGTTCACGAGCCACACCTTCATGCAATACATCCAAGACCTCGGCAGCAAGGTCTGTTTCGCTTCCGTGGCGCACCCACAGAGTAACGGCCAGGCGGAGAGGGCAAATGCTGAAGTACTACGAGGCCTGAGGACAAAGACTTTTGACAGGGTGCACAAGAGCAGAAGGCGCTGGATTGATGAGTTGCCGGCGGTCCATTGGTCAATCAGAACGACGCCAAATCGAGCCACCGGCCAGACACCCTTTGTCGTGGTCTACGGGGCAGAAGCAGTTCTCCCCACGGAACTCACATACGAGTCACCTAGAGTGCTCACTTATGACGAGCTTGAGCAAGAGCAATTGCGGCAAGATGACATGACGCTCCTTGAGGAAGATCGTCTTCGGGCGGCTGTGAGAGCAGCGCGCTACCAGCAAGCCTTGCGCTGCTATCATAGCCCCAAGGTTCATGGCCGAAGCTTTGAGGAAGGCGACCTTGTTCTTCGGTGCGTTCAATCGGCCAAGAATTCCAACAAGTTGACGCTGAAGTGGGAAGGCCCTTATCGGGTAATACGAGTCACCAGGCCCGGCGCAGTCCGCCTGGAGACCGAAGATGCTATTCCGGTGAGCAACTCTTGGAACATTGCACATCTTCGCAAGTTTTACCCATAAGGTGCGGTTGTCGGGCCCCCCGGTAAATCACCCTTTGTACAAGCCTTGCCGACAAGGCATGTAACCCTCTGTACAAAGCCAGGCACAGACCCTGAGCATGAATAAATGAAGCGCTGGCGCCATAAGTTTTAGCATGCATGCTAGGTTAAGTCTCTCCCTTGATTAGGGTTGATAGTGCTTAGCCGCGACTAACCCCTAGCATAGAGGTCGAGTGTGCGTCTCTTTGTCCCTTTCCGTCCTCTTTGGTTTGCAGGGCACATGGACGTCTCTGCTGAGCTGTTTGGAAGAAAGAGAACAAGCCGGCACTCCGGCCCCGGCAAGCCTTGGTTTCCGGGGGCTGCAGAGACAAGAATCCAACCATGGCAAGCCAGACTGCCGGGGGCTGCAGATTCAGATAAGTCTTCTATCCCCTATTGTGCATTTCCGTATGAGGTTGGGACGTATGAAACCTCGTTTTATTCCTAGGCCACCGTGCTCCCCCTTTTTTCCTATAACCAAGAACTTTTCACTGGGTCGAAACTGGGTCGAAACTGGGTCGTAGTCGCGATGACGAGGAAATAAACGAAGGGCCTAACTCGACTTCGCCCCTGCCTCCGCCAAGAGCGTGAGAATGGTCGAATGAAGTAAGGGGATGACAAGGCCTGTTGCCGGGCGACAATGTTTATCTTAAAAATAACAAGGACTCACTCCTTGGCATGGGCCTCGCTCACGCACAAAGAACCCGGTAAGCACCCCTTTTTCATTAAAAACATCCCATACAGGTACAGTTCATACAGAATGAGAAACATGAGCAAGGGGATTACAAGTTTCAAATTTAACAGATGCCAGCAGGCTTACAAACTAAAAAGAGATAAGATGCCCATGATCCCTTTCTTGCCCCTCTCCTCGGAAGGTGGAACGAGATGGCAGGAGGGCAAAAAGAACGCCTAGGCGAGGTACGAGCAGCAGAAGACGAGGCAGCGGGCCGACAATACGCGATGAAGGCGTCGGTGCCCGCGTACTCTGACTTGACGGCCTGCCACCCGCCTTCTTCATCTTCTCCGGCCCTCCTACGCCAGCCGCCCAAGGAGGCGACGGGGAACGTGCCGATGGAGAGCTTGACGAGGAAGGCCCTGGGCAGGGCGCGTGGCCGAGGGAGGGGAGACGAGGTCAGTCAGAGCCGAGGTCGACGTCCCCCCGCTCAACGCCCTCGTCGTCGCTGTCACTGTCCTCCTCATCACTCCCGCTTGAGGAGGATTCTTCATCATCGGAGGAGCTCTCCACGCAGCACTTTAGGCGAGTTCCAAGGTCCCCGAAGACCTTGATGGAGAGCAGGCCGTTCTCCATTAATTTGAAGTAAGAACGAGCCCCACCGTCAAGCTGTGGACACGAGCGAAAGTATTCCATCCGCGATGAAGGTACATGACGTGAGGAGCGGGAAAGTCGACGTCGACTCGCGTGCCGCCGTTCCCGCAACCCCTCATATGCAACCTGAGGGTCTGCGGCGGGTTGAGCTCCATCTCCCAAGCGAATGGAGTAGGGAGACGAAGACGACGACGAGGTGGCCGGTGCAACCCGATGAAGAACTCACGGGGTTGGTCCCCGACGTGGCCCTCCATTGGGGGAGGCATCACCGGTGGAGGCAAGGCCGGTGTGCTGTGATACGTCTCCAACGTATCTATAATTTTTCATTGATCCATGCTATATTATCTACTGTTTTGGACATTATTGGGCTTTATTATTCACTTTTATATTACTTTTGGGACTAACCTATTAACCGGAGGCCCAGCCCAGAATTGCTTTTTTTTTGCCTATTTTAGAGTTTCGCAGAAAAGGAATATCAAACGGAGTCCAAACGGAATGAATCCTTCGGGAACGTGATTTTTAGGAAGATTATGATCCAGGAGACTTGGACCCTACGTCAAGAAACAAAAGAGGAGGCCACGAGGTAGGGGGTGCGCCTAACCCCCCAGGGCGCGCCCTCCACCCTCGTGGGCCCCCTGTTGCTCCACCGACGTACTCCTTCCTCCTATATATACCTACGTACCCCCGAATGATCAGATATGGAGCCAAAAACCTAATTCCACCGCCGCAACCTTCTGTACCCACGAGATCCCATCTTGGGGCCTGTTCCGGAGCTCCGCCGGAGGGGGCATCCATCACGGAGGGCTTCTACATCATCATCATAGCCTCTCCGATGAAGTGTCAGTAGTTTACCTCAGACCTTCGGGTCCATAGTTAGTATCTAGATAGCTTCTTCTCTCTTTTTGGATCTCAATACAATGTTCTCCCCCTCTCTCGTGGAGATCTATTCGATGTAATCTTCTTTTTTGCGGTGTGTTTGTTGAGACCGAAGAATTGTGGGTTTATGATCAAGATTATCTATGAACAATATTTGAATCTTCTCTGAATTCTTTTATGTATGATTGGTTATCTTTGCAAGTCTCTTCGAATAATCAGTTTGGTTTGGCCTACTATATTGATCTTTCTTGCAATGGGAGAAGTGCTTAGCTTTGGGTTCAATCTTGCGGTGTCCTTTCCCAGTGACAGTAGGGGCATCAAGGCACGTATTGTATTGTTGCCATCGAGGATAACAAGATGGGTATTTTTATCATATTTCATGAATTTATCCCTCTACATCATGTCCTCTTGCTTAAAGCATTACTCTGTTTTTATGAACTTAATACTCTAGATGCATGCTGGATAGCGGTCGATGAGTGGAGTAATAGTAGTAGATGCAGGCAGGAGTCGGTCTACTTGTCTCGGACGTGATGCCTATATACCTGATCATACCTAGATATTCTCATAACTATGCTCAATTCTGTCAATTGCTCAACAGTAATTTGTTCACCCACCGTAAAATACTTATGCTCTCGAGAGAAGCCACTAGTGAAACCTATGGCCCCTGGGTCTATCTTCATCATATTAATCTTCCAACACTTGTTTATTTCCTTTGCCTTTTACTTTGATTTTATTTTACTTTGCATCTTTATCATAAATATACAAATAATATTATCCTATCATATCTATCAGATCTCACTCTCGTAAGTGACCGTGAAGGGATTGACAACCCCTTATCGCATTGGTTGCGAGGATTTATTTGTTTTGTGTAGGTACGAGGGACTCGCGCGTAGCCTCCTACTAGATTGATACCTTGGTTCTCAAAACGGAGGGAAATAGTTACGCTACTTTGCTGCATCACCCTTTCCTCTTCAAGGGAAAACTAACGCGGTGCTCAAGAGGTAGCAAGAAGGATTTCTGGCGCCGTTGCCGGGGAGGTCTACGCAAAAGTCAACATACCAAGTACCCATCACAATCCCTTATCTCCCGCATTACATTATTTGTCATTTGCCTCTCGTTTTCCTCTCCCCCACTTCACCCTTGCCGTTTTATTCGCCCTCTCTTTTCCGTTGGCCTTCCTCTTTTCACCCCTCGCTCTCTCTGTTGTTATGTCTGAAATTGGGGAAATTATTGCCGATATAGAGAATAATAATATCATAGAAAATTCCGATGCTTCTGCTGAAGAACCCCCTACCTTGCATACAAAAAGATTTCGAATTGGTAGTGGTAATGTTATTGGAAAAGGAGTTATTCAAGATTTCTTTACTTGTGCCGGTGCTTTGCCTTCTATGGGCGGTTCTATTCTTCATAGAACTAGTAGTCTTGCGGACGCTATTGCCATGCTTATAGTTGAACTTGAAAGGCCATTTATGCACATGCATCCTTGCATACAAAGAATTTTCCTAGAATTTTCTAATATTGAGCATTCTTCTGTCAAGCGTGCCGCCACTATCTTTTTGGCTCATGAGTTTAGATTCATAATAAAAGAGGCCAAAGAAATCTATCCTTGGATCATATTGCTTATAATGAAAATCTTAGGAAAAAGGTTCCAGCTGATATTCTAGTTCATAGAATTTCCGAGCTTAATGATGATTTTGCTATTCAGAATAATGGATTAGGTTTTCCTCTTGAACAAAGGCTTGTGACTTTTTGCCAAAAGAATGCTTGCACTGATGAATTGGTTGTGCAATACAAAGGGCCTAGGGAGGAACCCATACCTCACGAGATTGATCTTGGGGACTTTTGTCCCATTAAATTTAGCCCTTTTGATTATTTTTGCTTGCCTCAAAGAAAACTTGCTGCTGAACATAGAGAATATGAGAAAAGTTTTCATGACTTGCCATACCACTACTATGGCAATACCTAGATCTATCCTTGCTTTTATGCCTAGCTAGGGGCGTTAAACGATAGCACTTGTTGGGAGGCAACCCAATTTTAATTTTAGTTTTTTTGCTTTTTTGCTTCTGTTTAGGAATAAATATTTTATCTAGCCTCTGGTTAGATGTGTTTTTATGTTTTAATTAGTGTTTGTGCCAAGTTAAACCTATAGGATCTTCTTGGATGATAGTTATTTGATCTTGCTGTAATTTCCAGAAACTTTCTGTTCACGAAAACAATTGTTAAGAATCACCAGAACGTGATAAAATACTAATTCCAATTGCTGCTGATCAATAAACAAATTGTATAGGTCGTCCTATTTTGGCTGATGTTTTGGAGTTCCAGAAGTTTGCGTTAGTTACAGATTACTAAAGACTGTTCTGTTTTTGACAGATTCTGATTTTCGTGTGTTGTTTGCTTATTTTGATGAATCTATGGCTAGTAAAATAGTTTATAAACCATAGAGAAGTTGGAATACAGTAGGTTTAACACCAATAGAAATAAAGAATGAGTTCATTGCAGTACCTTGAAGTGGTCTTTTGTTTTCTTTTGCTAACGGAGCTCACGAGATTTTCTGTTGAGTTTTGTGTTGTGAAGTTTTCATGTTTTGGGTGAAATATTTTGATGGATTATGGAACAAGGAGTGGCAAGAGTCTAAGCTTGGGGATGCCCATGGCACCCCCAAGATAATCTAAGGACACCATAAAGCCAAAGCTTGGGGATGCCCCGGAAGGCATCCCCTCTTTCGTCTACTTCCATCGGTAACTTTACTTGGAGCTATATTTTTATTCACCACATGATATGTGTTTTGCTTGGAGCGTCTTGTATGATTGGAGTCTTTGCTTTTTAGTTTAACACAATCATCCTTGCTGTACACACCTTTTGAGAGAGCCATACATGATTTGGAATTTGTTAGAATACTCTATGTGCTTCGCTTATATCTTTTGAGTTATATAGTTTTGCTCTAGTACTTCACTTATATCTTTTAGAGCACGGTGGTGGATTTGTTTTATAGAAACTATTGATCTCTCATGCTTCACTTAGATTATTTTGGGAGTCTTAAATAGCATGGTAATTTGCTTAAATAATCCTAATATGCTTGGTATTCAAGATTTGTAAAAACTTTCTTATGAGTGTGTTGAAAGCTAAGAAAAGTTTGATGCTTGATAATTGTTTTGAGATATAAAGATGGTGATATTAGAGTCATGCTAGTTGAGTAGTTGTGAATTTGAGAAATACTTGTGTTAAAGTTTGTGATTCCCGTAGCATGCACGTATGGTGAACCGTTATGTGATGAAGTCGGAGCATGATTTATTTATTGATTGTCTTCCTTATGAGTGGCGGTTGGGGACGAGCGATGGTCTTTTCCTACCAATCTATCCCCCTTGGAGCATGCGCGTAATACTTTTCTTTGATAACTTGTAGATTTTTGCAATAAGTATATGAGTTCTTTATGACTAATGTTGAGTCCATGGAATATACGCACTTTCTTCCTTCCACCATTCTAGCCTCTCTAATACCGCGCACTTTTCGCCGGTATCATACACCCACCATAAACCTTCCTCAAAACAGCCACCATACCTACCTATCATGGCATTTCCATAGCCATTCCGAGATATATTGCCATGCAACTTTCCACCGTTCCGTTTATTATGACACGCTCCATCATTGTCATATTGCTTTGCATGGTCATGTAGTTGACATCGTATTTGTGGAAAATCCACCGTTCATAATTCTTTCATACATGTCACTCTTGATTCATTGCATATCCATGTACACTGCCAGAGGCATTCATATAGAGTCATATTTTGTTCTAAGTATCGAGTTGTAAGAAAATAAAAGTGTGATGATCTTCATTTTTAGAGCATTGTCCCAAGTGAGGAAAGGATGATGGAGACTATGATTTCCCCACAAGTCGGGATGAGACTCCGGATAAAAAAAGAAAAGAAAAGAGGCCATAAAAAAGAGAGAGAAAAGGCCCAAATAAAAAAATGAGAGAAAAAGAGAGAAGGGACAATGTTACTATCCTTTTACCACACTTGTGCTTCAAAGTAGCACCATGATCTTCATGATAGAGAGTCTCTCATTTTGTCACTTTCATATACTAGTGGGAATTTTTCATTATAGAACTTGGTTGTATATTTCAATGATGGGCTTCCTCAAAATGCCCTAGGTCTTCGTGAGCAAGCGAGTTGGATGCACACCCACTTAGTTTCTTTTGTTGAGCTTTCATATACTTATAGCTCTAGTGCATTCGTTGCATGGCAATCCCTACTCACTCACATTGATATCTATTGATGGGCATCTCCATAGCCCGTTGATACGCCTAGTTGATGTGAGACTATCTTCTCCCTTTTTGTCTTCTCCACAACCACCATTCTATTCCACATATAGTGCTATGTCCATGGCTCACGCTCATGTATTGCATGAAGATTGAAAAAGTTTGAGAATGTAAAAAGTATGAAACAATTGCTTGGCTTGTCATCGGGGTTGTGTATGATTTAAATACCTTGTGTGGTGAAGATAGAGCATAGCCAGACTATATGATTTTGTAGGGATAACTTTCTTTGTCCCTGTTATTTTGAGAAGACATAATTGCTTTGTTAGTATGCTTGAAGCATTATTATTTTTATGTCAATATTAAAATTTTGTCTTGAATCTTTCGGATCTGAATATTCATACCACAATTAAGAAGAATTACATTGAAATTATGCCAAGTAGCACTCCGCATCAAAAATTCTGTTTTTATCATTTACCTACTCGAGGACGAGCAGGAATTAAGCTTGGGGATGCCTGATACGTCTCCAACGTATCTATAATTTTTGATTGCTCCATGCCATATTATCTACTATTTTGGACATTATTGGGCTTCATTATTCACTTTTATATTACTTTTGGGACTAACCCATTAACCGGAGGCCCAGCCCAGAATTGCTGTTTTTTTGCATATTTCAGAGTTACGTAAAAAAGGAATATCAAACGGAGTCCAAACGGAATGAAACCTTCGGGAACGTGATTTTTAGGAAGATTATGATCCAGGAGAGTTGGACCCTATATCAAGAAACAAAAGAGGAGCCCACGAGGTAGGGGGGCGCGCCTACCCCCCCATGGCGCGCCCTCCACCCTCGTGGGGCCCCTGTTGCTCCACCGACGTACTCCTTCCTCCTATATATACCTACGTACCCCCAAACGATCAGATACGGAGCCAAAAACCTAATTCCACCGCCGCAACCTTCTGTACGCACGAGATCCCACCTTGGGGCCTGTTCCGGAGCTCCGCCGGAGGGGACATCCATCACGGAGGCCTTCTACATCATCATCATAGCCTCTCCGATGAAGTGTGAGTAGTTTACCTCAGGCCTTCAGGTCCATAGTTAGTAGCTAGATGGCTTCTTCTCTCTTTTTGGATCTCAATACAATGTTCTCCCCCTCTCTCGTGGAGGTCTATTCGATGTAATCTTCTTTTTTGCGGTGTGTTTGTTGAGACCGATGAATTGTGGGTTTATGATCAAGATTATCTATGAACAATATTTAAATCTTCTCTGAATTCTTTTATGTATGATTGGTTATCTTTGCATGTCTCTTCGAATTATCAGTTTGGTTTGGCCTACTAGATTGATCTTTCTTGCAATGGGAGAAGTGCTTAGCTTTGGGTTCAATCTTGCGGTGTCCTTTCCGAGTGACAGTAGGGGCAGCAAGGCACGTATTGTATTGTTGCCATCGAGGATAACAAGATGGGGTTTTTATCATATTGCATGAATTTATCCCTCTACATCATGTCATCTTGCTTAAAGCATTACTCTGTTTTTATGAACTTAATACTCTAGATGCATGCTGGATAGCGGTCGATGAGTGGAGTAATAGTAGTAGATGCAGGCAGGAGTCGGTCTACATGTCTCAGACGTGATGCCTATATACATGATCATACCTAGATATTCTCATAACTATGCTCAATTCTGTCAATTGCTCAACAGTAATTTGTTCACCCACCGTAAAATACTTATGCTCTCGAGAGAAGCCACTAGTGAAACCTATGGCCCCCGGGTCTATCTTCATCATATTAATCTTCCAACACTTGTTTATTTCCTTTGCTTTTTCCTTTGATTTTATTTTACTTTGCATCTTTATCATAAAAATACCAATAATATTATCCTATCATATCTATCAGATCTCACTCTCGTAAGTGACCGTGAAGGGATAGACAACCCCTTATCGCATTGGTTGCGAGGATTTATTTGTTTTGTGTAGGTACGAGGGACTCGTGCGTAGCCTCCTACTGGATTGATACCTTAGTTCTCAAAAACTGGGGGAAATACTTACGCTACTTTGCTGCATCACCCTTTCCTCTTCAAGGGAAAACCAACGAAGTGCTCAAGAGGTAGCACGCTGCCCCGTCCCCCTCTTCCCCGAGCTCCACGGCGACCTCGGCCTCGGCCCCTCCTCCTTCCTCTCGTGGCCGGCTCCACCGCCACAAGCTCTTGGGAAGGAGGGACTCGCTGTCGAGCAGAGACCCTCGCCGCCAACGTAGACGGACCAGCGCCCCCTCTCCCCATGGCAGATGGAAGGAAGGAGACGAGGTGGAAGGAGATGGATGATGAGAGAATGTGCAATGCCATCCCCCTCCCCCTTCTTATAAAGGGATGGGGTCGGGGCTCGGCTGCCCCACTTAGCCAATCCGGCCGTCGGGGGCGCATGGAATCGAGACCGACCCGCTGCTTCAATCAGCGACGGTCCGGTTTCCCGCCTCCACCGCCTGCCACCTTGGGGGCATGGGGGACACATGGCGAGCAAGCAGAAATCGAGGGGACGGGTGAGGCGACCGTTCCCCACCCCGTGATCGTGGGGCGCGGACGCCTTGAAGACCGTGACCCGGGTCCACTCAGTAAATGAGCCACGCCTCTGCGTTTCCCTCTTTTTATGGGGAAGGTGCAAGCCGCCTCTTTACTACGGTGTGACGCATGAGGGCAGCGGCTGCCCCTTGCATGCCCCCCACGTCACGCGACCGTCCACGACGCGCATTCAACGCAGGTCGTGGGGAAGCGCAGCGGGCGGAGGAGTTACTGTAGTAAAAATCCCATCCCGCCTGCCCGCGCACCGTTCTGGGCCCGGCCCAACAACGCGTTGCGCTTATGTGTGGCCCAGGCCCGCGGGCTCCTATCGGTGTACAAAAGTAGGGGCTCTCCTTTTTACCCCTTTACTTGTGCGCGGGCAGTCAGAGTCGCGCCCATGGTCACCCTAAGGAGGGCAGAGGAGGGAAGCCGGAGGCGCAAGAGATCCAGAGCCACGCCAAGACCAGAGACACGAAGAGCATAAGGGCAAGGTGGGCTCCCCGGCATTGTCCTTGCCGGGGCGGCCTCCGCGGCGCCGGCAAGAGCCTTGCCGGGGCAGCTCGCCCGATGCCAGCGGAGCGCGCGACCCTTGAGCCAAGGGTTCCAACGCCATCAACCACATTGGAACCAAGGCTCGGGAGGCACCTCCATGGTGCATGTAGATCTTTGTGAATATCAGAAGTACACAAGAGCAGATGAGGACCAGAAGGCGACGATCCTTGGCGAGATCCTTGTCGAGGAAATCCACGAGACCCCCAGCAAGACCCTTGCCGGGGACGACCACGATCGCCACGGCAAGGCCCTTGCCGAAGACACCTACGGGGCCGCAGCCAAGCCCGCGTCTGCCAAGAATCCACCACCGTTCGCATGCAGCTGCCAGCCCGACCAGCTGGGCAGGCACCTGCGTGGCGACATGCAGCTTCCAGGCCAGCTCAGCAAACACCTACGTGGTGGATGCAAATCTTCGTGAAGACCCTACCACCGCGCCATCTCACCAGCCTGCCAGCCTACATGGCGCTGCATGCATCATTGGCCTGGACACGTGTCGAAACAAGGCGGAGCGGCGACGGACGGGACGGGCCTCGTTGCCACCCCCAGTAAAGCAACGAGACACCTAAGGGGGCGCATTTAATGCGCCTTGTCCCGTAATGACAAGCGATAAGCTTGCGCACTGTACACATTTCCACCTCCTGTGTGCCACTGTGGCAACCCGTTTTGTCTATAAAAGGAGGCCCGAGGCGTCCAGGAGAAGGATTCGGATCTTTTGGGCTGGACACGCACCGTAGCTAGCTCAAGAACTCAAGAACACTCCAATACATACACCAAAGCAGGACTAGGGTATTACGCATCTTCGCGGCCCGAACCTGGGTAAACGATCCTCGTGCTGACCGCCAGACCCGCTCTTTGCACAACCCCGCGCCCGCCAACCGTAGAAGGGATTCAAGTGATCCCATAGGTGTCATTTCCCCGACAGAAGCATACACTATACTAGTACTATTATTGTTCGACTTCCCGAAGAGGTGAACAGCTAAGCGCAAAGTTTACTAGTACTAGTACTACTACTATAGAGGTATGTACTACTACTAGGAACCGGATGAAGGAGCGTCTGCACTCTTATTTTATTTTAAAATGTGATAAAGCAATCTTCAACACATTTGGTTCTCTTCGAGGGTTCTCGCATGTGATAATGGAAGTTGATTGCATCGAACACTCGCCACAATTCTCGCTTAATTCTGGCTCATATCCTGTTACAAATAGGAGCGCTTGGTAATATTTTCTCTCTTTTTTTTATTCAGCATGTAAATAGGTCGGCAAACCTTGCGGCGCATCTTTGTGCGAACCGTGCTTGCTGCACTTCGAATGTGGCCGAGAGCTGGCTTGATGAAACATCTCGCTTCCTTCTTCATTTTTTGCGGGGTACCTCGCTTCCTAGTGACCAGTCTCTTGGCTGATCGTCCCAAGAATGCTTATATATGAATAAAGCTCTCTCATTTACCCGCAAAAAAGATTAAGCCATATTAACCGGAAAGGAGGGAGTATGGACTAGCACTACTTTTTTGTGTGTCCCGTCAACTCGCAGAACGAGGAGAAGCTTGCAGGACAAGGTGAAGCTCGCTTACGCCTTTTGACTAATGCAACCTACCCTCGCCCAGGCGGTGGACATGTAGCAGTTCATTTGCAAGAGGCATACATTGTAGTACCCAACATGTGGAGTACCATCATTGTTCGACTTCACGAAGAGGCGAAGAGCCAAGCGCAAGGTTTAGTTGTATGAGTAGTACTACTACTAGAACCGCATGGTGGAGCGTCTGTACTCTTATTTTATTTTAATCTCTGATAAAGTACACATTTATTCGGGAGAAGGGCGGAAAACGGTAGCCCAATGGTAGTGTTAAAAACCATCGAACATGTAATGATGATATCGATCAACCTTGCTCGAACATATCTTGGCCTCCGTGTGAGCCCGTCTATGTGTTCTCGCTCCTCCTCTCTCTCAAGGAACGGTGGGTTGGCCATTTTGTCGTCAATTGAGATAGGTTTGCTCACACTCCGGTCCCACATGTCAGTGATATGCCAAGAGGAAGTGCATTGACCGACTGGCCATACGCATACTTGGTTTTGCACCTTCATACTACTCCTCCCTCCGTCACAGTTTACAGGGCGCCCTTTATTCTGATGCATTTCTCTCCATGCATTTCCACCACCAGAGAGACTTTAGACGCGTTTGGTTTAATGCTCAATTAATTAGGGCGTGGTAACCGCAATCAAGTCCACAATTTTCTCTCGATGTACTACGGAGTGGAGTAAGTGCATGCATGTGTGTACCCGAGGTGGAAGCACTGCATGCATGTTTGTACGCATTATTTCCTCTAGTAATAGACGTCTTGCTATAACTACCAATGCTATTTTTCAGGTCGATCGCTAGTCGCCTTGGTCCCAGAGATTGTTTTTTTAAGCGCGCTCTATAAACAGTGACGAAGGGAGTAGTATGAGTGGATTCAAAGAAGAGCGTATTGATGGTTGCTTCTTTCGAGCAACTTACAGTGGGAAAGGTGGGGCTTATGATTTGACTGCTCATTACTACTCACTATTAGTGCGGCGCAACAACCGGGCTGAGTCTCCCATGCGGTTGTGCGCTACTCCCTCCATTCTTAAATATACTACGGAGTATTTGTCTTTCTTGAGATTTCAACAAGTGACTACGTACGAAGCAAAATGAGTGAATCTACACTCTAAAATATATCCATTTGAAATTTGTAAAAAGATAAATATTTAGGAACGGAGGAAGTATAATTTTGTGCATGTCACATGGACCCGATGCTGACGAGGCTTCTGGCAATGCTATCAAGCTTCCAGCATTTGTACATAATTGACATACTATACAAATAATTTTCCAGTGACATGAAATTGTACAATGCTCTGAGCTTTCAGCTTTTGTATCATGTGTCTTGCCATCCATGCTCTTTCGGAAACAGTAAAAAACTAACTTCCTTGCTAATGCATCTCAATGATTAGCATATCAGAGCTAATATCTAGATCACAACTGAAGACAAAGTTGTGAGAAGGTGTTAAATTAAAATTGGTCCATGCTTTCATTGGCAGCAACGTCCCCCCAGCTCTGTCTAAATCAACAAGGCATGTTGGAAAAAAGTAGCTGTCTGGAGCATGCAACATTCCGATCATTTTGTGCAGTTCCACTAAAATAGAGCTGAGTGTCCCTGTTCCAAAGATATTAAGTGTGATTACAATAATAGAGGACTGTTGATTAAACAATAAACACACAAATAGAAGCCGGTCACCTTTGCAGTCTCTCTTAAGACTAACTAGTTGGAGTAGATTAAGCAAATAGTTGGAGAAGATTAGGCTCGGAGTTGGATGAGGAGGATAGAGCAAAACCAATCTCCCTTTGTGCAGTCGCACTGACATGTAGAGACGTTGCCCATGTGACATTTTAGTACAACTGCACAAAACACTCAAGAAAAAAGTGATTTGTGCAGTTCACCAAAAGGTCGCAATAGCAATGAGGTGAAATGGATAGCCCTGCTTGCAAAAAAGAGGTAGAAAGGAAACAATTACTGTCCAATAACAGTTGATGACACATACGACAACAAAAAAGAAGCATATTCCTTGTCCTAAGGGAGGATAACAACACGGTTGTGTTTGTCTAAAATGGTATGGGGACGAGATTGAAATATGGAAAGTACGCCGGATGAGCTATATTTTGGGCAAAGAACTATGGAAGATCCACATGCAAGATTTTCCACATGCAGCGACGTGGGAAGACGGGCAGTGGAGCAAGGCCGGAGGGGATACCTGGGGGTCGTCGGGATGTAATTAGGAGAGCGGTGGCGGGCGGGACCTGCCCATACTGCGGCAGCGAGCAGGTGGCGTCGACCCTACCGCACCGGAGCTTGGTCACAGAGAACGGCGGGTACCGCAGATCGGGACGAGCTGCCTCGGCGCCGTCGAATGAAGAAACGATGCACATCCTCCCTTTCCGCCGACGGACGAGATGCGGCCGGTCAATGACCAACGGTGACAGAGAGAGAGAGGCCACCGCCGCCTTGTGTGAGATACTCTGAAGAGAGACAAACCCAGGCAGGCAAGCTCCATTGTATATAGTGGAGCGGACTACCTTTTTCTCCATAAAACTCGTTTTATATTCTGTGTATGTGCCATCAAGCGATATAACTTTATTTAAAAATAACGCGCCAACGCATCAAGTCGAACTTTGTTTCGTGCACGCGTGGTACACGACCTCCGTAGGTAAACAACCGCTACACGCGTTCAAATTAGCACGTGGGCTTTCATTTCCTACAGAAATGAGCTCCACCGTGTACCCGCGCGGGTGTGGCTGGGCATGAAGCATGAGTACGTGCACCTAGGGGTTGTGTGAGAAAGATACAAACGTAGAGAGATATAGTGTGTGGGTTCGTGAGTGTCTTTTTTCTCGGGGGGGGGGTTGAGAAATAGACAAGCAATATATGTGGATGATATTTCAATCAAAAATGTAACATATGCAATGTGTGTGAAATAGAGTCCTGGATATATCATATATATAGAGGGGGCAATCCACGAGAAGAGAGTGGAGGTATCATCGGGTTGAGGTATCCATAGAACTGAAGAGAGGGATGATGTGTGTGTGTGTGCGTGCCCGATCAATAAAGAGTGCCATCGAATTTGTGTGTGCCCATGTCAAATATATAAGGTGACTGGCCTACTGGAACATGAGAGGGGACATGTGCAGTTTGTTTCTGTGGCATGGATACCTACCTACAACGCTCGACTATCGGTGTGTGGTGGGGTGGGGTGGGGGTGACCTAATTAACTATAGAGGTACAATGGCTGGTATATGTGTGGAGGAGGAGAGAGGCCTACCTTATGTATTGAGGGAGATCGATCGGCATCCATGCATATGTGTAGGAGAGGAATAATGTTGGGATAGAGACAGAGCTAGAGTGTTGGAGGGCGTGGTGGTGGAGTTGCTTCTAACAAATGGTAGAGAGGCTTGCTAGACAAATGGAGGGCACGCATGCAATGTCAATAAGAGAGGGGATGGCTGCCTGTCTGTGCACGTGCGTGTGAGAGACGGGACAAGAGGCATGCACGAATGATGAGGGGGGACGATATGGCTATGGTAAGCAGATGTAACTACATAGGAAGATCAATCATCCTTTGTAAGAGAGAGGAGAGACATAACTTGTGAGGTACGTCGATCGATGGGTGGGGGAAAATAGTTAAAGTCGATCTAGGTATATCTAGGGAGATTGATCGGTATACATGCATGTATGTGTTACAAGCAAATAAGGCCCGGGGAGAAGGATAGAGAGAGAGAGAGGGAGGGATGCAGCTAGGAGGTGGTGCGAGAGGCATTATATATCGAGGGGAAAGGAGTGTGCGAGTACGAGATCAATGAAAAGAGGGGTGGGAGTGAGGCATGGACGGTGAGAAGAGAAGAGGGAAAGCTTGTGTTTGTGGTAGGCACACCTGGCTAGAGAGGCATAGCGATTGATGTGTGCCGTAAAGAAGGTGCTGGGGGGGCCTACACACACCATGGGTGAACGACCTAAAGTGAAAAGATGAATTTGTGCAATGGAGCTAGAGAATGCCGAGGGAGGGTCAGAGGGATGCGGGCGTGTGCATGCATGAGAGAAAGTTAGCACTAGCTACAAAGATAAGAGGATTGTGTGGGTGGAAAAGACGAATAGAGATCATAATTCATTATAAAAAGTGAATTTGGATATTTGAAGATTTTATCATAGTGTTTTAAACCGACGCATGCATGAATATATATAACGGTGATACACATGGTGTGGTTATGAACATGTTATACTACATCTAATATATTTTATCTCTACTCTTATAAAAAACAGAGTTGTTGATGATGGTGTGCCTGCCATCCAGCAATATAGGCCGTCCGATTTATATCTAACGGATAGGAAGGAAACTATGGCAATTTTGAAAAAGATACCCCCACACCCCTCTCCACATTTGCAAATAAGGCCTCCTCTCGATCATCTTGATGTTCCATGGAACGCATGGACATCTTGCTAGTACTACATATAATATATAGAACATTGATTATAATTTGGGCTAATGTGTGGCTTTTGCAGCTCAGGGCTAAATACTTGTCATAATTTAGGGGGCGGGGCACTATACTTTGTGTGATAAACACGGTGTATGTATGGAACATGGTTTAGATTATGAATATATAGTTAGTACATCAAATGTACTATTATTTGGAATCAACATCAAGTGTATTCAAAAAATAGAATTCGAGTACATATAGTACACATAGTTCATATCTATCTCTAAAGTAATCATGTGGTGTGTTGTTAAGGTAATACATGAATGATGGTTGAAGTTGGCAACAATCATGATTGTAGATTCTTATTGAAATAGAGAAACAAATTCAAATTTAGTTCGAATTGCAGCAATAGTATAGACATTTGGAATGCACTAAAATGTTGGTATGAGTAGGTTACATGCATTATACAGCCAATGAAAAAATTTAATTGGACATAACATGTTGGTATGAGTAGCTTTGAATAGCATTTGTATAGTAAAACGGGGCAAGACTCTCTCTTTGTGTGGTGTGAATAGTTTTATTTTTTTGTTTTTTTTTCGTTGAGGGAAGTGCGAATTGATTTGGTACGTACAAGTACAATATTACACGTTAGGCTTGTCCCTAAATTTCAACCCGCGCCTTGTTATATTCCGAAAATTCAGATATCGTGCTCCCAAAACTGGCGCCTTCACAACCCGCGCCTTGTTATCCCCAAATTACAACGCGCGCGAAAACTCCCTCCAGCTGCCAAATCCCAACACGCGAAATCCTCCTTCTAACCCTGAGCCGAAAGGGCCGCTAGTTCAAATCGGTGGGGGTACTTTTGTAACACACCCTACATTTTGGACAAGCGCGTCCTTAAGTCATGGTTCCCCCTCCCATCGCCTCCTTTTCGCCATTCGAAATCCCAGGCCGCCATAACCTCTCCACTCCAGCCGCGAAACCCCACCCTCCTCCGCCCGCCACCTCACCGCTGCCCCGCCGGAGCCTCTTCCCCGACGACGTCGTCCACCGCAACAGCTCGATGTCCCTCGTCCACCTCCCCGGATGAGGATCCGTCGTCCCGCCGGTTCAGCCGCCCCGTCCTCCGCCTCCAAGGAGCTGCTCCGATGATCGCCTCGTCTATCGCGGCTGCTCCATCCCCACAGCAACGCCTTAACCTGCTCCACCGGAACCGCAGCATCCTCACCGACTCCTCGGACAAAGCCGAGGCCTACTCGGAACCACCAAAGAGGTTGTACACTCATCGCATCGCACGTTCGCCTTAACTCAACCTCCCGGCGCCGACGGTGCTCCATCTGCACCCCCATGGACAGGCTACCTCGAAGCCGGTGCCGCGGGCGACATCTCCATGGCGGCTCTCTCCCAGTGCGAGGCCCCTTCAGCGGCAGCGTCCATACAAGCCGGATCTGCTACTGCTGCTCCGGCTCTCGCTCGCGCTGCTACCCCGGCTCTCGCTCGCTCGCGCTGCTGCTGCTGCTGCTCTCCCCCTCACTCGTGCTACTGCTCTGCTCTGATTTAGCTACACTTCAGTCGACTGAATCAACTTTTGGGTCAGTCGCTTTTCAGGGGGGGGGCTCGCCGGAGTTAAGGAAGAACTACCCGCAGCGGGGCGGGGGGCTCGCCGGAGAGGTACCCCACTATCTATCTTAGGGTTCAGGGTGGGGGCGGCAGACCGGCAGTGGGGAGTTGTTTCGGGGCGGCGGGGCGGCCGCGGACTGGCGGTGGGGAGTTGTTTCGGAGCGGTGAGGCGGCGCGGGGGCCGGCGGTTCGGCCGGTGGTGGCTGGCGGCTCAGGGGGTGCAGGTTGAAGATGAACTGCAGGCCCTCCCTAAACTACTTGTCAAGTGCCTCTCTGCTACCATTGCATTCAGTTTCGATAGTAACATTCAGATTCCACCGTAAATTTCAGTTTCGACAGTTAAGTTCAGAGTCAACAGTTTTTACCTCATCGGTTGTAGTGAGGTGGTTTTTGGTGATGTAAATTTTACATCTATTTACATCATCTATTGGATATGCTATTAGAATCCCACTTGAGATTAACGATTTCTGTCTTGTGCTACTTCAGTCTTGACGTCTTACGGTTCATCGGAGCTGCTCCAGCGACAGAACGATCCATCACAATAGAGGAGTGCCCTGGGCGCCGTCTACAGATTCCTCAGATTTTCCTCCACACGCCCGACAGCCACCTCTGCCTCAACTTCTTCAGCGACCAACCTAATGATGCTGAGGTCGACACGGCTACGACAAAGAGGTTGTACACTTGCTGCATCACTTATTACTCTACATTCATGTCGATCCATTAGGGCTATTTTGGTTCAACAGAAAAACATAGCAATAGGAAATTTTCCTATGGCACTCTACTATTCAATTATTCATGCATTTTGTTGAAAGGAATGGAGCAAAACATCCACCTGGACCTACTTCTCAAAATCCTATGCATGAAAACAAGACCAAGTGCATTAGTGGCAGAATAACATTCTAATTGTACAAGCTTTCATATGGTTGCACTTTATTTTGGCCATGTTTCTTTGCATTCCTCTGCTCTTCCAATTCCTGTGAACCAAACACCCAAGTTGACAGAAATCCTGTGTTTACAAATGCTCTGTTTACCATGTGCATTCCTATCCTATTCCGGTGTTTTTCCTATCCCTGCGTTTTTAGAATCATGCAAGCCAAATGAGCCCTTACAGAATTACTTCAGTTACAGGTAGGTGTCGAAGGAAACTTTGTGTGGTTTGTCCTACTCCTGCCGCGTCGTCCTCCACCTCACTTGAGCTGCTCCATCGACAGAAGCATCCACCAAACCAGACATCACGACTCCTGACCGTCTTTCACTGCCTCAGATCTCCTTCCCTACCGCCGGCACCCACCGCAATGGCATCACCATCATCGACTCAGCAGATGAACCTGAGGAGTACACAGGCCCACAAGAGAGGTCACACTCTTTTGTTTCTGCTTATGTTATGCATTGCTTAAAATTACCTACTACTTTATCGTCTTGTTCACCTCTTAGACTCCATGTCAGGTCCAAATTAATGTTCAAACTTGAGTTCTAAATTAGTTGTGGGACACATATCGAGACAGCAATGAATAGTATCTCTGTCTAATATCTGGTTCACCTAGGGTATGCCTATGTTGTTCATCTTGGGTGGGAAACAAATAGTAAAGCAATCATCATCTGTCTTTTTATTAAATTAAAGCAATCATCAACGTGCTATCATTATTTTTGGATCCATCCACTGGTTGTTACCATCACTCTAGATTTCTGCATGCTCTCCTTAAATAATCTCACCATATTTTTTTGTATGCATGTCAGATATTGTACACAGTCATGGTGAACATGTTGAGAAAAAGTGAAGAGTTTTGCGCGGCAATGCAATGTCATGCAGACATCGCTCCATGGTGGGTTCAATGGCAAAACCTCCCCCTCTCCAGATTGTAATCAGAGGAAGATATCTGTTCTGAGGCGGATTCAGACGCAGTTGACCACTCCTATTTACCCCCCAAGGTGTTTTCTGTACCTTGGCATGATGATGTTAGTCATATCATGCATATGTTGCCTTGTAGTGCCGACTTTTGACATCATATATGTCATCTCCTTGTTTAGACGTGTTCTATAATGCCATTTGTTTAGTTTCTATATCATATATGGGAATTATGCAGTCTCATGTCCTTTAGCCCGCCATAATATATGTGAAATGTGCAATGCCATCCTATTTAACCAGGCATCATATATGTGAATGATATCTTGCCCATCCTTTTCTTCATTACATTTCCATTTGTCGACAATGTTTGTACATTAAACTACTCTTCCTGTGAATCAGCCATTTGGGTGGGAGATGGAAAAATCTGGAGTGAAAACAAGGCCTTCAGACCAGATAGTGCTACCCGTCGAAGCAGATCTCTTGTTGGGTCCCGATAGCTCCTCAGAGATGGATTCAGAGACAGATGACCAGTCCTATTCCCCCACCGAGGTGTATGCTCTAACTTGGCACGGTTATACTGCTCATGTCATGCATATGGTGTCTTGCATTGCATATTCTAGACATCATATACACAATATTCAAAACCATGTTCTTAGTTCAGACATCATATCGAATGCCCTCTGTTTAGCATATCTCTACTCTTATAAAAAATAGAGTTGGTGTTGATGGTGTGCCTGCCATCCTGCAATATAGGCCGTCTGATTTATATCTGACGGATAGGAAGGAAACTATGGCAATTTTGCAAAAAGATACCCACACCCCTCTCCACATTTGCAAATAAGGCCTTCCTTCATTCATCCTTTTCTCTCACAAGATAAACTACTCATATAAATGCATCTTGATGTTCCGCGCAACGCATGGGCATCTTGCTAGTAAATCACATATGCGAATTAAATCATGCGATCCTGATTACTTAGATAACATGTATGTGAATTATGTCATGCGATCCTGTTTAGTTATTCATCATATATCTTTGAATTATGTTATGCTATGCTATCCAGTTTAGATAGACATCATATATGTGAAATTATGTCACGCTATCAGTTTTAGTTAAACAATATACATGCCAACTATTTCATGCCCTCTTTTTCCACACTATCTATTGCATCTGTCTCTCATACAATGTCTGTACATTCAATTATGTTTCCTGTTTATCAGCCATTTGAATTGGAGCGGGTGATGCTAGTATCTAGGGGATTAAAAACACGGTCTTCAAGTAAAATAGTGCTACCTGTTGGTGGAGATAGCACCCCGGTTGTACATGCACGAGAACCAGCCCTACCACACATAACCCAGACTCTCGCAGATTGTACCCCTACTGCGATGGACAAAGAACCAGCTTCACCTAATCTAACCCCAACCACAGCAGATAGTAACCCAGTTCCTGTTGACACAGCACCATCTCCACCACAGAGCTCCCAAACAAGAGCAGTTAGTAAGGCAGCTCCGGTGCCCAAAGGGCCAGTACTACCACGGCGAACCCGACTCCACCAGTTAGTACGCCTATTCCTATGGAGGAAGCACAACCAACTAGACGTAGTTTAGCATCTATCGCATTTGATGTTGTTAAATCCTATGTGCGTATCTTTCCATCATGGAAATATTATATTGAAGATGAAGGAAAATGCCTGTTGTAGGTGTTTGTCCAGGAGTTATGTGTAAGTAATGTTATTCATGGCAATTACTTTGCTTTGTCCCATACATTCTACCTCCATGATGGTTATAATACAACAAATTTTCCCATTTTTCTCTATAGAGAAGGACCGATTTGGAAACTCAGGATGAGGTAACCTGTGCTAATACCTTTGCTATCTTCAAGAATGCTTGGTGGTAGTATCAGAATTACCTGAAGAAAACATACTTCACTGGTAGAGAAACTAATGAAATTCCCTTACGTTCTCCTGAGACACATTTACTGGACGATGACTGGGAACGCCTTGTTCTGTACTGGTCCCGAACTAAGAATGTGGTAAGGTCTATGAGCTCATTTTCTATTTTTAAGTAGTATATTCTTGCGTCTCACTGTACTCTGTTCATGTAGAACAAGTGCTTAAACCTGAAGAACAACTATTCTAATTTAAGATTCCATTGCTATCGTGCACACTGCTTTGCTCTTGTATCATTGTATTTACTCATACAAACTTAATTTTTAAATTGAAGGATCCAATCGAAACTCCAATGGCACAACAGGTATGTTCACGCATGTTTCTTTAACAGGTTTGCTCTTATCAATAGCTCTATTGATTTCAATTTCAATTGTGTATACAGTTGACTTCTCATATCATGCACATTACTAGCATCACAACAGAGTCGATAGTGTTGTTGTACATGTAGACCCATGGTACGCATCTGAAATCTTGTTGTGCCGTGTAGTTTCCCACGCTTTGTATTCTTTCACTGCTGCTTTGTCTTGAACAGGTATGATTTGAACCGTGTCTCTATTTTGATTTGGCAAGACAATGCAGTGACCATAGGACATAGATATATGTTTGTTTGATGCTTTTATTATGTACTAGTACTTGGCAATAGAAGACTTGTGTAACGCCCCGAATCCGATGCGCCAGGTGTCTCCCAGTTATTCGCCATTGTTGCCATGTCATTTGCTTGCATGTTGCATTTTGTCATGTCATCATCTGCATTGCATCCTCATGTTTTCAAAACTTGCATCCGGTCTTTTTCCCCATTCTCCGTTTCGCGTTCCGACACTCCCACACGTGCCCGTTGCACCTCTCAGACCTCGTTTCGTGAGTGGCTTAAAGATGTTCTCGGAATGGGATGAAACTTGGCGTGCGGTGTTGTTATAGAGTAGGTAGACCGCCTGCCAATTTTCGTTCCATTCGGAGGTCATTTAACGCCCCAATGGCTAACTGCGTAGCCCGAAACCCCTCTCTCTTTGCAGCCGAGTTCCCTTCATCACAACCCATTAGCCCATCCAAACCCCCTCCATGCTCTCGGCCGTTGGATCGTGATCGTGTGGGTGAAAACCGCACCTCATTTGGACTCTCCTAGCTCCCCTACCTATATAAACACTCTCTCCCCCGAAATTCGCGGTGCAAACCCTACCTTCCTCTTCCTCGCGCCGCCGGACGTTTCTTCTCCATCGATGGACGTGTCCAGCCGCCGCCTCGACGAATCGTCGCACGACAAGTGTCCCCACCGCCGCGGCCTCCCACCGCGCCCCTCTGCGGCCCGCCGGGCCCGAGGCCGGCCCGGCCGCGCCACGACCGGCCCCCGAGCCGAGCCGCGCGCCTGCGCCCGCCGGATCCCCGCGCCCCGCCGCCTAGCCCGTCCGCCGTCGCGCCGCCCTTCGCCGACCCTGCCTTGCCGAGCCACCTAGCGCTTCCTGTGCCGCCGCTGACCACCACCCGCCGCCGCGCGCCTTGCTCCCGGCCAGATCCGGCCGCGGGAGGGCCGGATCCGGCGACCCCGAGCTTCTTTGGCGAGTCCCCGAGCTCCGGCCGCCGTCTGCTTCTTCTCCGGTGAACTACTCCGGCGAGATCCAGCCGCATCGAGAACCGTGCCGAAACCCTAGAAGGTTGACCTCGTTTTCAAAGTCCCGAAACTTTTGCATTATGTTGCCCTGTTTATCATGCCATAACTCCATGCATCTTGCTCCATTTTGTGCATATGATATATCAAAATGTTCATCATGAGATGCTCTTCATTTCATTCCATTGTCCATGCTTGTTTGAGGGAAGCTTGATGCCCTAATCATCATAGCAAGAGAGCTATATGATGTTAACTGCTGAAACTTGATATAACTTGCTGTTTTGTCATTTTCGTTGCATTTTGTGTGTGCATCCTATGAGCATGATGTCTACATGTTTGTGAAGTATCTCCATGCCATATTTACAGTGGTGCAAGACTTGTATTTTGTAATACCCTGTAGTGAGTGCATCAAGCTTGTGAAGTGGGCTACTTGCTGTTAATGTTCTGTCAATGCTGAAATTGTTATATCATGTAGCTATCGTTGCTTGATGCTACCAATTAATCCATGCATATTCTGGAGATGTTATATAAGGATGTTTTCTTATACATGTGATTCTCTATCAATCCGTGCCTTTGGTTGCATTTATAGCCTGCTGTAGCTTGTTGTAATCTTGCTCTCAGATTGCTAAATAATGTTGCTGTTAGCCTGTTAACATTAAGTTCAGTTTTGCCATGTGTTTTACTAGTGATCCATGCACCCTATGATTATGATATTGACATGCTTAGCTTCCTGAACATGTCTTCTTACTGTGAGTTACCTTCACATGCCATGAAATGCTTTGTGATGAGTGATTTGAGCTCGCAAAGATGCCTTCATTATTCTGTTTATGCCATGCTCAGTTTTTCTGCCAAGTCTGAATCTGTTTATGAAACTTGCATGTTTACATGGGTGACATCATATCTTCTGTGACTTTTTGGCTCGTGATCAGTAAGGGATTTTGTTCTATGAAATTAGTAGATTCATGCCTTTGTTTGCTAGGATCTTTTCCTGTAGCATGTTGTTTGATAGCTTTAAACTTTGCAACCTGATGTTATTTCTGCCATGTCCAGTGATTTCTGCCAAGTCTGTGAAACTGTTATTATTTGCAATCTTGCCAGGTCCTTTTGAGCATGTTCTAGTGATTTCTGGGAATAGCCCAGTGTTCATGTTTTGTAATGCTTTAGCTTTACATCACGTCCATGCCTTTTGTTTTCATATTGATGTGCTGTAGCATGTTGTTTTGATGCTTGCAATATGCCTAGTTGCTGTTTTGGACAGTTTGTCCTTTAAACTTGTTTCATGTGTGTGTTGATCCGTTGCTCCGTTTTGAGTGTGCTCTATATGAAACTTGCTTAGTTTTGCATGTAGTTTCATGTTACCTTGTTGGATCGATGTTTTGAATGTGTTTTCTTGATGTTTGAATGCATTTTGCATCAATGCCATGTTTAACTTGTTTTGCTCATATCTTCTAGGCCGTAGCTCCAAATTAAATGAACTTTATATGTAACTTGACTAAATTTCGTGTAGATCATCGTGGTGATGCTTAACTTGCTGTTTAACAACTTGCACATAAGGTTTCGTTCGTCTACACTTGGTTCGTCTTCGTGGCTTCATCTTCTTCATGGACTCGTTCTTCTTCCTAGCGTGATTTCAGGCAAGATGACCGTCACCTTGGATCTCACTACTATCATTGCTATGCTAGTTGCTTCGTTCTATCGCTATGCCGCGTTACCTACCACTTGCTTATCAAGCCTCCCAAAATGCCATGAACCTCTAACCTTTGTCACCCTTCCTAGCAAACCGTTGTTTGGCTATGTTACCGCTTTTGCTCAGCCCCTCTTATAGCGTTGCTAGTTACAGGTGAAGATGAAGATTGCTCCATGTTGGATTATGTTTATGTTGGGATATCACAATACCTATTATATTATTAATGCATCTATATACTTGGTAAAGGGTGGAAGGCTTGGCCTTGTGCCTGGTGTTTTGCTCCACTCTTGCCGCCCTAGTTTTCGTCATATCGGCATTATCTTCCCGGATTTTGCGTCCCTAACGCGGTTGGGTGTTATGGGAACCCCTTGACAGTTCGCCTTGGATAAAACTCTTCCAGCAAGGCCCAACATTGGTTTTACATTTTCCTAACAACCTAAGCCTTTTTCCCTTGGGTTTCCGGAGCCCGAGGGTCATCTTTATTTTAGTCCCCCCGGGCCAGTGCTCCTCTGAGTGCTGGTCCAAACCGAGTGATGTCCGGCGCCCCCTGGGCAACCAGGGTCTATGCCAACCCGACGTCTGGCTCATCCGGTGTGCCCTGAGAACGAGATATGTGCAGCTCCTATCGGGATTTGTCGGCACATTCGGGTGGTCTTGCTGGTCTTGTTTTACCATTGTCGAAATGTCTTGTAACCGGGATTCCGAGACTGATCGGGTCTTCCCGGGAGAAGGAATATCCTTCGTTGATCGTGAGAGCTTATAATGGGCTAAGTTGGGACACCCCTGCAGGGTTTGAACTTTCGAAAGCCGTGCCCGCGGTTATGTGGCAGATGGGAATTTGTTAATATCTGGTTATAGTAAACTTGAAGTAAACTCTTCTAAAATACACCAATCGCGTGCGTGACCGTGATTGTCTCTTTTCGGGGTTGTTCGAGAGGAGAACACGGTTTTTGGGTTATGTTTGATGTAAGTAGGAGTTCAGGATCACTTCTTGATCATTACTAGTTGACGACCGCTTGTTAAGCTCCTCTTCTCGCTCTTGTTTCGTATTTTAGCCACCATACTTTGCTTAGCCGCTGCTGGAACCTCACCACTTTACCCCTTCCTTACCCATTAAGCTTTGCTAGTCTTGATACCCATGGTAATGGGATTGCTGAGTCCTCGTGGCTCACAGATTACTACAACACCAGTTGCAGGTACAGGTTATGCGATGCTCATGGCGCGAGAGCGATGTCTACTTGTGTTGGAGTTCTTCTTCTTCTTCGTTGATCTTGGGTTAGGTTCCTGGTCGGCAGCCTGGGCTAGCAGGGTGGATATTGTCTGAGTTTCTGTTTGTGTTCCATCCGTAGTCGGATGTTGATCTCTTGTATGATCTATTGATGTATTCTTGCGGCATTTGTATGCCTTGTATGTATCCCCCTATATTATGTAATGTTGATGTAATGATATCCACCTTGCAAAAGCGTGTCAATATGCGGTTCTATCCTTGGTGGGACCTTCGAGTCTCTTTAGGATAGTATCGCATATTGGGTGTGACAATTTGGTAGTTTAATCCTGTCCACCTTACAAATGAACTGGTTCACCGAAATGAGTTTCATATACTAGTACATGCTAAACCTGTTATGTGTCTGCTTATTTCTTCTTTTAGAATGCTGACAGGATGTCGGAGTAAATGGCCACGGGTAGCCTAACCGACTGCCCCTGGTTCTTCTAAAAAATTATCAGGCCTTTGGGCCTCCAAGCACTCCAAGCATTGGGCCGCCTTCCCTGGCCGGCTACCTCTGAAGCCGACTCCCGGAAGGCGACCCAGCCTCAGCAACCTCTCCCCGGGACAACTACGGGGTGGCCGACTCCAGGAAGCCGGCCAAGAAGAACGCCGACTCCAAGAAGCCGGCCGAGACCACAACCACCAAAGCTACACCCACATAACGGTGACAAGACGGGGTGTGGCCACAGTGCGGCCCACTACACCCGAGGCCCGAGGCAGGCATGGCCACAGGAGGCCGTACGGGATGGTCGTCTCCCGTTCGGCTCGGCACTGTAGCCACGCCAGCCTCAACGTCATCCACGACCGACTCCTGTACGGCCCGCGGGCGGCGGGCCCCTTCTGCCAGAGAGAGGCGCAAAGGCGGCCCGGCCTCCCCCAGTCGAACAGGGGTGTAGCCGGCCCCCAGAAGCCGGCTACTCCCTTCCTTGAAGCAGGAGCCCCATTAAGGAGACAAGACGAGGTAAGGCTACAGTGAGAGCCTTCGAGGCGGCACACTGTAGCCACGCTTACCTCGACAAAGCCCTCGTCATCAGAGGCGAGGCTACAGTAAGTAGCCGCCGACAAGACCCTAGGCGGTGGGGCCGGCCTGTCGACCAAGAAGCCGGCAGCCGGCGGGACCCACCAATCGGCGGGACCCAACAGCCGGCGGAGAAGCCGGCGAGCGTAGACACTGACGGCTGGGACCAGTGCCCAGCCGGATTACCATTGTACCCCCGGGGGGTAGGCCTATATAAACCCCCCGGAGCACCCATGCAAAGGAGAGCTTCTGAACACAGCACACACACCATAGAGATAGAGAGAAGCAAGAGCTAGCCTTGTTCTTCTTCTCCCTTGAACCCAATAGCTCTAGGAGCGATTGTAGCTACCTTTCCTAGATCTAGTGATCATGCGGAGACCCCACAGAGCAGGACCAGGGGTGTTATCTCCTCGGAGAGCCCCGAACCTGGGTAAGATCCGCCGGCGTGCATGTCTTCCCCTCATCCCGTTTCCAGGCACCGGCGATGTCTTATTGGCACCCACAATGATAAGCCATCCGTTGGCATATGTCGCACCAACCACCCGACATTTGGCGCCCACCGTGGGGCCAGGTGCACCATCGTCCGGAGACCTGTTCTGGACGGGAACCCTCTTCCTCCCCCACGAGCGCAGCCAGCCTGCTGCGCCCGATGGCGTTTGCCTCGACGCGCTGCAAGGCATCGACGACGCCTGCGCAGCGAGCTGCCTCGCCGATTTGCTCGGCGAGGCTCGCATCTCCGACGAGCCTGCGGCCGACGCAGGCACAGACTACCCCGAGAGCCGCCTCGTCAGCCTCCTCGACCAGCTTCACGTCTCCAGCGAGCCTGCTGCAGACATGGAGTCGGTCGGCTCCACCGACCCGATGCTCGTCGACTCCGACACGGCATCACTCGACGCCTACCCCACCGACGTGGTGGTCTTCGACGACCCTCTCCCTCGAGCTGACAGTGGCAGCAGCGCTGTCACCGAAGTGCTGGTCATCAGCCACGTCGCCAACTCGGGCGAGAACTCCCACGACGCCCTGCAAGCGGCGATGCACGACCTCTCCGTCCCCATCCCGGCTGACGCGGACGCCGAGACCCTGGAGGCACGCCGCCTTGCCCTCATCGCGGAAGGCCAGAAGATAGCCTCCATGAGACGCCTCACTGAAGCCCACCAGCACGAAGTCGACCGCGCTGCCTTCGGTACGCCGCCGCCTAGCGGCCTGAGCCGAGCCGGCTTTGTCCAGAAGCGCGGCGCGGCCGTCGCCAGCATGCTGGGGGCAGATCGCCCCGTCTACACCACCCCGCTCGAGAATCTGTGAGCCGCTCAGGCGGCCGCAGAAGAGCTCAATGGGCTGGGAGCCGATGAGCTCCCCTACATGACGAGACGGATCCAGCAGCTGCTCGACCCGGCTGCAGAACGGCACGAAGCTGGCGCCCGAGCTGATAGTCAACCCCCGCGCCGGGAGCACGCCGCGACGTCCCGCTCGCCGACTGCGAGCGGCGCGCGCCAGAAGAAAGACAAGGAGCCAGCTGCCAGCCGCAGCCGGACTCGCATCACCATCGAGCGCGACGCGGAGGGCCGCCCTCGAGCTGTGGAGCACCAAGGAAATCTGCCTCCTCCCCCGCCTCGAAGAGAAAGACGTCTCACTCCGCCGCCTATCACGCACCCGACTCTTGGCGACCGACTCGGCCGGCGAGAAGGAGTCGGCGAGAGCGACGCCCGCCACCGGATCGACCGCCTTGCTCGATCCTTGGCGTTAGAAGAAGAAGACGATGTCGGCCCGCCATGCTTTGGCCCCCGCATCCGCGACGAGCCCTTCCCCAAAGGGTTCTCGCTCCCCAGAGACACGCCCAAGTACAACGGCTCAGTGAAGCCGGAAGATTGGCTCATCGACTACTCCACGGCTGTCAGCATAGCTAACGGCAATCGGCGCGTCGCCGTGAAGTACATCCCCCTCATGCTGCAAGGCAGGGCACGCACCTGGCTCAACAGCCTCAAGCCATACAGCATCAACAGCTGGCTGGACTTCACGGAAGTCTTTGTCCGCAACTTCACCAGCACCTACAAGCGGCCTCCCAAGCCTCGCCAGCTCTCCCTCTGCATCCAAGGGCCCAACGAGTCGACCCGCGACTACCTCACGCGGTGGGCCGAGCTCCGTAACTCCTGCGAGGGGGTGCATGAGGTCCAGGCCATCGAGTACTTCACTGCCGGGTGCCGAGAGGGCACCCTCCTCAAGCACCGACTCCTCTGCGACGAGCCAGCTACCCTTGACGAGTTGCTGATCACCGCGGACAAATACGCCACGGACGACTCCTCAATGAAGACCGAGCTGCGAGTAGACGCCTCTGGGAAGGTGATTGCTCCGGCTCCCAAGACGCCGGCTGGCGACCCCAATCGGCGCCCTTACCAGAACGATCACAAGCGCAAGGCCCCCATGCCGACTTCCTCCAGTCGGCAGGTGGCCACTGTTGAAGATGAGCAGCCCGAAGAACGGCCCGCTCCCAAGAAGAAGGTTGGCAGGCCGGCTTGGCAGCCGTCTTTCTCCTACGAGCAAGCTCTCGGCGCCCCCTGCAAGTTCCACAGCGGCGCGAAGCCGTCCAACCACACAACCCGGAAATGCCATTGGCTCACCCGCATCACCAAGGGCGAGGGGATGTTGCCGCCTCCGCCTCCCGGTCCGCCGCCTCCAGCCCCCCAGCAGCCGGCGGCTCGGCCGGCAGTCGGCGCCATCCAAGACGAATTCCCCGAAGAGCACGCCGCCTACGTCGTCTTCACAGGTCAATTCGATGACAAGCGCAGTCGGCGCAGACAGCATCAAGAAGTTAATGCGGTCGCCTCCAGCGCCCCCGAGTTCATGCACTGGTCAGAGAAGCCAATCAGCTGGAGCCAGGCCGACCACCCAGAGGTGATGCCTTCGCCTGGCTCCTATGCAATGGTCTTGGATGTCACCCTCACGACGGAGAGGCGAGCTGTCAGATTTTCCTGCGTCCTGATAGACGGCGGAAGCAGTATCAACATACTGTACCGCAATACCATGGAGAAGCTGAACAGCAAAGCAAAGCAACTCATGCCGAGCTGCACTGTTTTCCATGGCATCATCCCCGGCTTGTCTTGCTCCCCAATCGGCAAGATTAAAATGGATGTTCTCTTCGGAGACAAAGATCATTTTCGCCAAGAAGCAATCTGGTTCGAGGTGGTGGATTTGGAGAGCCCCTATCATGCACTGCTTGGCCGACCTGCTCTGGCCAAGTTCATGGCCGTGCCCCACTACGCCTACCTAAAGATGAAGATGCCGAGCTCGAAGGGGATCATCACGGTAGCCGGCGACTAGAAGAAGTCCACCGAGTGCGCCATGGCCAGTAGCCGGCTGGCCGAGTCCCTCGTGGTGGCAGAAGAGAAGAAGATGTTGGAACGGGTTGTGGCCATGGCCGGCAAACAGCCGGCCTTGTCCCCCAACCCCAAGGATTGTGATGCGCAGGGCTCCTTCCAGCCTGCCAAAGAAACGAAGAAGATACCTCTGGACCCGGAGAACGTAGAGAGGTTCGCTGTCATTGGGGCGAACTTGGACAGTAAATAGGAAGGCGAGCTCGTCGACTTCCTCCGTGAGAATCGAGACATCTTCGCATGGTCCCCAAAGGACATGCCGGGTGTCCCGAAGGATTTCGTCGAGCACAAGCTACATGTCCGAGCTGACGCGAAGCCTGTCAAGCAACCCCTCCGCCGACTATCAGAAGAGAAGCGAAGAATCGTGGGAGAAGAGATAGCCCGGCTCCTTGCCGCTGGCTTTATCATGGAAGTGTTCTTTCCAGAATGGCTTGCTAACCCAGTTCTGGTTCTGAAGAAGAATAACAAGTGGCGTATGTGCATAGACTACACCAGCCTGAACAAGGCCTGCCCAAAGGATCTGTTTGCTCTGCCACGGATTGACCAAGTGATAGACTCCACAGCCGGATGCGAGGTGTTAAGTTTTTTGGATGCGTACTCAGGGTACCATCAGATCAAGTTGGACCCAGCTGACCGCCTGAAGACTGCCTTCATCACACCCTTTGGAGCTTTCTGCTACCTGACTATGACATTCGACTTGAGAAATGCCGGTGCCACTTTTCAGCGTTGCATGCAGAAATGTCTCTTGAAACAACTCGGCAGAAATGCCCACGTCTATGTAGACGACATTGTGGTGAAGACAGAGAAGCGCGGCACCCTGCTGGAAGACCTGAAAGAAACATTCGCCAACTTGCGCCGATTCCAAATCAAGCTCAACCCCGAGAAGTGTGTGTTCGGAGTACCAGCCGGCCAGCTGCTAGGCTTCCTGGTCTCCGAACGCGGCATCGAGTGCAACCCCGTCAAGATCAAGGCCATCGAGAGGATGGAGATCCCCACCAAACTGCGAGATGTGCAGAAGTTCACTGGCTGCTTAGCCTCCCTGAATCGTTTTATCAGCCGACTAGGAGAGAAGGCTCTCCCCCTGTACCGACTCATGAAGAAGTCCACTCACTTCGAGTGGAACGACCAAGCCGACCAAGCCGTCCATGAGTTGAAGAAAATGCTGACCACTCCGCCTGTCCTGGCAGCGCCGACTGAGAAGGAGCCCATGCTCCTCTACATCGCCGCGACTAGCCGAGTCGTCAGCACTGTTATTGTAGTCCAGCGCCCGGAAGAAGGCCGAGCCCAGCTAGTCCAGAGGCCGGTGTACTATCTCAGCGAAGTGCTATCCAGCTCAAAGCAAAACTACCCGCACTATCAGAAGATGTGCTATGGGGTGCACTTCGCTGCCAAGAAACTGAAGCCCTATTTCCAAGAGCACCCCATCACGGTCGTGTGCACCGCCCCGCTCGCCGAGATCATAGGCAGCCGGGATGCATCCGGCCGGGTGGCTAAATGGGCCATTGCATTGGCGCCCTACACAATCTTCTACCAACCCCGCGCCGCCATCAAGTCCCAAGCACTGGCCGACTTCCTCGTCGACTGGGCCGAGACCCAGTACTTACCGCCGGCTCCTGACTCTACCCATTGGAGGATGCACTTTGACGGGTCCAAGATGCGCACCGGCTTGGGAGCCGGCATCGTCCTCACCTCTCCCAAAGGCGACAAGCTCAAGTACACGCTGCAGATCCACTTCGCCGCCTCTAACAACGTGGCCGAGTACGAGGCGCTCGTACATGGGCTCCGGCTAGCCAAAGAGCTTGGCATACGCCGGATCCTGTGCTACGGCGACTCAGATTTGGTGGTCCAGCAATTGTCTGGCGACTGGGACGCCAAGGACCCGAACATGGCGATCTATCGATTCCTCGTCCAGCAGATCAGCGGATACTTTGAAGGGTGCGAGTTCCTGCACGTGCCAAGGGCCGACAACGACCAAGCAGATGCCCTAGCACGGATCGGCTCCACCCGACAAGCCATACCGACTGGCGTCTCCCTCCAGCGCCTCCTCCAGCCGTCCATCAAACCATCTCCAGAGTCGGACTCCATCTTCGTACCGCCTGCGCCAGATACAGCCGGATCCGACTTGAAAAACCCCGTAGGTGGCACGGGGACTTCGACAACTGGCCCGGGGACTGCCGTAGTCGCACCCGGCCCGGGGACTTCAGAACCCGGCCCGGGGACTGCAGCAGTCGGCCCGGGGACTACAACGACACAAGAAGCGGTGGCCGACTCACCCAACCCACCCGCCCGAGTCATGGTGGCTACATTAACAGAAGAAAAGTCACAGCTCCCTCATGGGCCCAGCCCATCCTCAAGTTCCTAGTCAGCAGAGAGCTGCCGGCTGATGAGATCTCAGCAAGACTAGTGCAACGACGAGCCGCAGGATATACAATAATCAACAGAGAGCTTGTGAAGCGCAGCGTCACTGGAGTCTTCCAGCGTTGTGTCGAGCCAGAAAAAGGAGTGGCAATCCTCAAAGACATCCACCAAGGCGAATGCCGCCACCACGCAGCCTCAAGATCCCTTGTGGCCAAGGCTTTCCGCCATGGTTTCTTCTGGCCGACTGCCTTGGTGGATGCTAAAGAAATAGTCAAGAGCTGTAGAGGATGCCAAGTTTTTAGTTCCAAGCAACACCTGCCGGCTTCTGCACTCAAGACCATTCCCCTCACCTGGCCTTTTGCCGTCTGGGGACTGGACATGGTAGGCCCTTTCAAGACAGCCCGCGGCGGCCTGACACATCTACTTGTTGCTATGGACAAGTTCACAAAGTGGATCGAAGCAAAGCCAATCAAGAAGCTGAACGGGCCGACTGCCGTGACATTCATCACTGACAGCACTACTCGGTACGGCGTGCCGCACAGCATCATCACCGACAACGGCACAAACTTCGCCAAAGGAGCACTGGCACGTTTCTGCGCGACGCAGGGCATCCGACTGGACCTAGCATCCGTTGCCCACCCGCAGTCAAACGGCCAGGTCGAGCGAGCAAATGGACTCATCCTCTCCGGCATCAAGCCCCGACTGGTTGTACCACTGGAGCGATCGGCTGGCTGCTGGCTCGATGAGCTGCCGGCTGTCCTCTGAAGTCTGCGCACTACACCCAACAAGTCAACCGGCTTCACTCCATTTTTCCTCGTGTACGGTGCCGAGGCTGTCATCCCAACAGACATCGAGTTCGACTCGCCTCGGATCACCATGTACATGGAGGAGGAGGCCAAAGAAGCAAGAGAAGACGGCGTGGACCTACTGGAAGAAGGCCGGCTGCTAGCACTCAGCCGGTCCGCCATCTACCAGCAAGGGTTGCGCCGCTACTACAACCGCAAGGTCAAGACAAGATCCTTCCAAAAAGGTGACCTTGTGCTCCGGCTGATCCAGCGAACAGCCGGCCAGCACAAGCTCTCGGCCCCTTGGGAAGGCCCCTTCGTCGTCAGCAAGCCACTCCGCAACGACTCCTACTACTTGATCGACGCACAAAAACCAAGAGCACGCAAGAGAGACGACTCCGGCAAGGAGTTGGAGTGACCATGGAACGCAAACCTCCTAAGATGATTTTACAGTTGAAAGCAGTATGTATCATGCTACCCCTTTTTGTATTAAGCACGAACCAACAGGCCCCCCGAACAGTACTCGGGGACTGCCTTTTATTTATCTATGAATGACGAATGTCATATCCATGAATGTATTATTACATTTGATTTCTTGTCTGGCACCGGGTTCGACTAGTCGGCCCGGGGACTGGCCGCCTTAAGCTATATTAAAAGTTCTACCTGAAGTCAGAAAAGTAGTGTGCCGCCTCCCGAGTCCTCTCTTGTTGAAAGTCACAGCTCGAAGAACCGACTGTCCGACTAGCAAGAGGCAAGGCAGAAAGGATGCCCACATGAAAAACGGCTAAGGACCAACGAACTTACATAGCAAAAGGACGGCCTCCAAACACGCCTGCCGGCTGTCAGAACAGCCGGCTAGCCGGCTTCTTAAACACTTAGCTTTAGTCCAGCAAAGCTAGAGTACTTCCCCCCCCAATCGGCCAAGCACTCCTCCAGCTACAGATTGCAGAGCAACTGTTGGACTGGGGAGGCGGCAACCAAGGGAAGGCGGCAAAGGAAAAAGCGGAAGGATAAAAAGCAAAGTACAAGGAAAGGCCAGATGCATGCATAAGTTATATATACATATAAGAAGCCCCCAACAGGCTGGCAACAGACATAAGTTCGAATACACCCAGTGGGTGGAATTGTGCAGACTTAACCAAACATTGTTCCAAAAGTAACAAGACAGGAAAACAAAAGATGGTAGACTAGGGCGCGACGCGGAAGCCGAGCTCGTCGGTGGAGACGGCCTTGCCGGCTGAAGGAGTGGCTGCCTAGCGGGTCTCGGCTTGGCCACCACCAGTGGCGGGCGACGCACTCGCACGTGACGTAGTGCTGGAGGCGCGGTCAGGCTGAGGCTGGTCGGCCGCTCCACCAGCCCGCTCGGCGTCTTCACCTTCCTCCTCCTCCTCTTCGCCCTCGTCGCTGGAGTCAATCTCCTCCGCCGAGTCTTCACCGTCCGCCGGGTTCAGCCCGAACCACTCCTCCGGCTGGGCGACACCGTTGTCGTCTACCTCGGGGGCGAAGACACTGGTGTCGGTGTAGTCGGCGATCCGAAGCCCGCCGGATGATAGCCGGCCGCGCCGGCTCCAGCTCCGTGTCGGCTTGCTGCCGCCAGGTAGCCAGCTGATCCAGGCTCAGGCCGGGATACCAGGCCTTGACGAACTCCAGCGCCCGCCTGGCGCCGGAGCGAGCCCCCGAGGCCTTCCAAGCCTCGAAGCGGCCGACTGCCACCTCCAGCCAGTCGGCAGTCTGACTGGGGGTGCGAGGAACCACTTGGCCGGGCCAGAGGGCGGCCAAGACTTGCGCCCCGGCACGCTGAAGCCGACGGAGCAGTCGGTGAGCCGGCTGGATGCGGGCCTGGATCGCCAAGAGCTGCTCCTCCAGCGAACGGCCAGCGGTTGGCGAGATCTCAAAGCCTGCCTGCCTTCGCGCTTGGCGACGGGCCTCGATGGTCTGGTTGGCGGCAGTAGAATAGCTAGGGAAATATTCTGCGCAAGAAAGAAGAAGAAAAGAAGAAAAGAGCACCAAATCAGAAAAAGAGCCAAAGTGGCAGATGTCAAGAAAGGACGAAGAGGTAGGCGGCTTACCGTGAACCAGATCCTCGATCTGGCCATAGCCAGAGATCAGAGTCTGCCTGGCCTCAGCCCAGCCAGCCGCCTCCGTCTCGTACTCGGCCTGGAGGGCGGCTTCGCGGTCCTGCACTGCCTTCAGTGCCGCCTTGTGGCCTTCCTCCTGGTCGGCCAACTTCTTGGCGAGGCGGTCGCGTTCCTGCACCAAGGCGGCGAGCTCGGCATCCTTGGCACGAAGGGCGGTCTGAGACTCCCAGCTGTGCCCTCAGACTGGCATTGGCCGCTGCAGGGACGGCAGAAAAAGAAAGAACAGTAAGAAGAAGTCGTCAAGGAAGATCCGACCCGACTGCTCAGCAGTTGGCCCGAATCTCGGTGACTACACCCAGTGGGTGCGCTGACGCGCCCCCACATGAGATAAAGAACAAAGCACGTACCTCGGCTCTCAGTAAGGTCGGCGGTCTTCTGGGTCAACTCCCGAGCCTGGGAGTTGAAGGCGGCCGCACGAAGATTGCGGTAGTCCTGCAAGATAGACAAAAGATCGAAGTAAGAACAAGAATAGGAAAGACAAATCCACCTAGAAGTTCCAAGCCGCCTGCTCAGCAGCCGACTCGGAATTCGGGGACTACACCCAGTGGGTGCGCTGACGCACCCCCACAGAAGAAATCAAAGTCAAGAAGAAGCAAGATGGGAAGACTAACCCGGATGGCCGCCCGCGTCGCGAGGAACTCGTCGGTGAACTGCCTCAGTGCCGCAGCTTGGCCCTGGAGCCGGGTCCGGACGTCCTGCGCGGCCACGTTCATCACGGCCGTCCCTCCGCCTGGCGTCCACCCCGAGGTAGCGCTGGCCGCCTCCGCATCCTGAGCTGACGAGCTGGAGCCCACGGCCGGCTGTGGCTCCGACGCGGCTTTCTGTGGCTCCGACGCAGCCTTCCCCGCGCGCCAGCTCGGCGGCATCCGGACCGCCATCTCAGTCCTCGCGGCTGGCTCGCCCCCCGCCGACTGCGCAGGCGGCTGATCAGGCCGGCCGCCTTGAGCCGCCCCAGTTGGCGGGGTCGGCACCGGCGCCCTCTCCAGGATGATGACGTCGTCGTCTCTCCCCAGCCCTGGCTGGTCGCCGCTGGCTCCCTCTGGTGAGGGCTCCACGTCCCCAGGCGCCATGACGCGCAGCGGGGTGACCATCAAAACCTCCCCCGCCGCCGCCGCGGCCGCAGCCTCTGCTTGAGCCCTGGCTGTGGCATCGGCGAGCGCCTTCGCCGCCTCCTCCTCCCGTGCCGCCTGGGCGGCGGCCGCCTTCCGTGCCTCCGCCTCCCGCGCCTCCTGTTCCTCCCGCGCCTCCCGCGCGTTCCGTTCCATTGCCGCCTGAAGCTCGGCGCGGGGGTCCACATGGCGGGTGGTGCTCCCAGACCCCCTCGGCGACTCGACGACGGAGGCAGCAGCCGCCCGCTCAAGCGACAACAGCGCTCTGATCATTGGAGAAAAATACAAGGGCTCAGGAACCACCAGAGAAAAGAAAGAAAAAAGAGTATACGAAAGAAAGTGAACTTACGCCGACATGGTCTGCGGTTGCTTCACCGTCTTGCGGAAGCGAGCCGCCTTCGCGGCCGCCTCCTCCCGCCTGGTGGCTACCGCCCTGCCCCTGGGTTTCTTCGTCTGGCTGCCGAACAAACCCTGGGCGGCGCGGCGCTTTTGACCTCCGCCCCGAGCAGGGGGTGCAGCGGAGGAATCCGCGCCGCGTCCAGATGCCGGCTGGCGGCGCGGGGCGACTTCGGCCTCATCGTCGTCCGGCCAGTCGTCGAAGGTGACTCCGAGCCCGGAGCCGCCTGCTTCGCCGCCGGCTTGGCCACCGCCCGGCTCGATGTTGTCGTCCATACCGGCCGCCCCCAAGTCGGGGTCCTCCAGATCGTGATCGGTCCGGTCGGGGACGAATCGACGCTCCGCGTCTGACCCGCCGGCCGGCCGAAGAAGAGGGCTCTGTCGAAAAACAAACCGACTAAGTTAGAGTCGGCCAAGAGGAACTCGGCAACAAAAGCAAAGAGAAAGAAAAAGAGACAAGGAGAACATACCGTAGGCGGCGGATTAGCTCGGCTATATGGCACCTTGCCGAACTGCCACACTTCGGTGAGTTTGCAGTTCGCAAGGTAGTTCACCATATAGGCGACCTCCTCGCGCGGCATCTCCTTGGTGCACATTCGGCTCGGATCGAGCTGGCCGCTCATCTGACACATCAGATGAGGCCGGCTCTAGAGCGGAAGAACCCGGCGCGTGACGAAAGCGGCCAGCAAGTCGGGCCCCGTCAAGCCCTCCGACTGGGTCAGCTCTCGCACTCGGGCGACGGCGGCGGACCCGACCGGTGTCAGAGTCACGGCCCGGAAGGACCACTGGGGCCGCCTGCCCACTGGTGGGCCGGCTACGTAAGCCGGCAGGTTGATGTAGTCGCCCCGCGGGGCGATGTTCCGCACATAGAAGTACGACTTTTGCCACTTCTTCACCGATTGGATCAGCGTGATGACGGGGAAGGGGTTGTCGGCGACGGACCTCCGCGACGCGATGAAGGCACCAGTCTGAGCCGGCACGCCCTGCATGCGCGTGCCCAGCTTGGACTGGAAGAACTCCCCCCAGAGCTCGAGGGTAGGGAGGACGCCGAGGTAGCCCTCGCACAGAGTGACGAAGGCTGATAGCAGCACCACCGCGTTTGGGGTGAGGTGGTGCGGCTGGAGCTGGTAGAAATCGAGCCAGGAGCGGAAGAAGGCGCTCACTGGCAGGCTGATGCCGCGCAAGAAGTGCGAGCGGAAGACCACCCGCTCACCCTCCCGCGGCTCCGGCGTAATTTCCCTCGCCGGCGCAAGGCGGACCTCCACCTTGTCCGCGCCCGGCAGCCGCGGTGTATTGCGGAGGAACTCGACGTGATCTTCGTGGACGTTGGAGCCGTCCCAATCCCCGCCATACTGCTCCGTGGTGGGAGGCATGGCGAAAACGAGCGCGGCGGCGCAGGAACGTGCGGTGGAAGAGCGCGGCGGCGAGGCGCTGTTGCAAGAAACGGCGAGCGAAGAAGATGGTGGAAGTAGGAGGAGCGTGCGAGGGCCTGCCGCCCTCCACCTCCCCCTACTTATAGCTCCGCGAGGTGAGGCCGGGGAGGCCGGACGTGGGGGGAGACATGGGATTAACTGCACCCATTCCCCCACGCCCCGCGATTATTGCGCCCTAAAGGCGAGCCGAAACTGCCGGAAGGAGACGTGCGGGCGGTTTCGGGATGCAAAGAATCTGCGCCTGGGCCCGGGCGCGGACGTGGCGGGCCCCCGCCCTGCGGCGACGTCCCGTCGCGCGCGTGGGCTGGCAGGCTTTCTGGCCAAGGGAGGCCACGTGGTTCGCAGACGGCAAGTGGCCTGCCCGCGGCCCGGTGCACACACTAGCGAGCTCCCGCCCTCCGACTCCGGAGTTTTCGACCAAGGCGGCATGCCTAACCAAAGCTGGCTCCTAGCTGCCGGCTTGTCAAGATAGGAAGCTGATCGAGCTTCTCAACCCCTACTCCACCTCGAAGCCCAATCAGCTTCGGGGACTACTGTCGGAGTAAATGGCCACGGGTAGCCTAACCGGCTGCCCCTGGTTCTTCTAAAAAATTATCAGGCCTTTGGGCCTCCAAGCACTCCAAGCATTGGGCCGCCTTCCCTGGCCGGCTACCTCTGAAGCCGACTCCCGGAAGGCGGCCCAGCCTCAGCAACCTCTCCCCGGGACAACTACGGGGTGGCCGACTCCAGGAAGCCGGCCAAGAAGAACGCCGACTCCAAGAAGCCGGCCGAGACCACAACCACCAAAGTTACACCCACATAAGGGTGACAAGATGGGGTGTGGCCACAGTGCGGCCCACTACCCCCGAGGCCCGAGGCAGGCATGGCCACAGGAGGCCGTACGGGATGGCTGTCTCCCGTTCGGCTCGGCACTGTAGCCATGCCAGCCTCAACGTCATCCACGACCGACTCCTGTACGGCCCGCGGGCGGCGGGCCCCTTCTTCCAGAGAGAGGCGCAAAGGCGGCCCGGCCTCCCCCAGTCGGACAGGGGTGTAGCCGGCCCCCAGAAGCCGGCTACTCCCTTCCTCGAAGCAGGAGCCCCATTAAGGAGACAAGACGAGGTAAGGCTACAGTGAGAGCCTTCGAGGCGGCACACTGTAGCCACGCTTACCTCGACAAAGCCCTCGTCATCAGAGGCGAGGCTACAGTAAGCAGCCGCCGACAAGACCCTAGGCGGTGGGGCCGGCCTGTCGACCAAGAAGCCGGCAGCCGGCGGGACCCACGAGTCGGCGGGACCCAACAGCCGGCGGAGAAGCCGGCGAGCGTAGACACTGACGGCTGGGACCAGTGCCCAGCCGGATTACCATTGTACCCCCGGGGGGTAGGCCTATATAAACCCCCCGGAGCACCCATGCAAAGGAGAGCTTCTGAACACAGCACACACACCATAGAGATAGAGAGAAGCAAGAGCTAGCCTTGTTCTTCTTCTCCCTTGAACCCAACAGCTCTAGGAGCGATTGTAGCTACCTTTCCTTGATCTAGTGATCATGCGGAGACCCCGCAGAGCAGGACTAGGGGTGTTATCTCCTCGGAGAGCCCCGAACCTGGGTAAGATCCGCCGGCGTGCATGTCTTCGCCTCATCCCGTTTCCAGGCACCGGCGATGTCTTATTGGCACCCACAATGATAAGCCATCCGTTGGCATATGTCGCACCAACCACCCGACACAGAATATTGGGCAAGAGTGCCTTATTAAGCAATGGTAAAGGAAGTAATGCAGATAAGGTTCAGGATAGTGAGACATCCTTGTTGGTCTCCAACAAAGCTGATAAAACAGCTAAGTTAGACTATCTTGAAGACAGTGAGACAACCCCAAAGTCCTGTCTTGGTTTAGTGTTCGAGTTACTGGCCACTACCGCTTGCACAAGCTATTCAAACTCACTATTTGAATCAGTTCGGTGTCTTGAGTCTCAACTACAAGCTGAAAGACATCGATGAACTGTGCTGCAACAAGAAGCGGAAGGACTGCGGAAGTCCCTGGAGCATTCAGATGCATACTTTCTGGTGCAACAGCAAGCGTTGGAGGATTTTAGCGCCAATCAGGACAAAGCTAATAAGCTTGCTAAGCTTATTGCCAGCATGGTGGATACCCAAGATAACATTTCTTGAGCTCTTCTAAAGTTGTTTCAGTTATGCTCTTGTTTTGCTGCCACGTTTATTTTCACTGGTGGCCAATTTTGATGGCCAGTGTATGTAATATGCTGCTTTGTTCCCTATTTTTGCACTGGTGGTGAACTTTGATGCCCAGTGGATGTAATATGTGTAATAGTTGTAATAGCCTAGCATTAGTTGCTTGCTTATTTATTTCCTTATTATCTTTGTTTATTTGTTTGCTTGTAGTCACTGCAGTTCTTTTTCCACGTTTTTCTAGTGGCCACAATAACCTATTTTTGGTAACTAGGCCACAATAATCATGGCAACACACGGACTGTTGTAACCATGGGAATCCTGCGGGCTGTAGGATCCATGGGCCTTCTACGGGCCGTAGGATCCATGGACTTTCTACGGGCCATATGATCCATCGGCCTTCTACGGGCCGTAGGATCCATTGGTCTTCTACGGGCCGTAGGATCCATGGGCCTTGTACGTGGCCTAACATTATTTCGCCAAACATGGGCCGTACTATTCGTGGACCATAATGGGCGGTTAATAGACCGTATTTGATAACGCTATGAAAACAGCCCAACGGGTTAACGGTTCACAAACAGGTCGAATGTAACCACGGGCTGAATTTGGCCCACAAACGGAACAGGCCAGTAACAGGCCGTAACTAACCGAATTCTAGAAATGAGCCCAAGAATAAATGAGCCCTTAGAAGACCGAAAGTTAACATAGGCTGGAAACGGCCGACGGAATAATGGGTCGTTAATGGGTATAAAGCGATACACTGTTCATTATGTGCCAGTTTCATCTCGGGCCTTTAATGGGCCTAGAGTTACGAAGGGCCTCATATGGGCCGAAAGACATCATGGGCCATACATGGGCCGGAAGTTACAACGGGCTGGAATCATATTGGACGGCCCAGATGAAGCTACTGGGCTTAATTCCGATAGGCCGTAACGGGCCAGGAGTTAGCGGGCCGTAAATGGGCGATATACGAACAGGCCGTTAACAGGCTTTCCGTGGGCCGGCCCGTTACCTTTTGACCATGTCAAACGGGCCAGCCTTTTCACTGGAATGGGCCTCTGTTGGGCTGTGCCATGTGTTGACGTATCATAGGCGCCTCCTGTCCAATGAGTGGATGACATCTGTCCCAACGGTGAGCCAACATGAGTTTCCTCTGGCCAATGAGAATTTTACACGTGGAAACTCCCAATTGGTCTGGGCTGTTAACGGGTTATCAGATCCAAAACCGGACCCGATAGCTTAACGGCGACCTGTTACAGTGAATGCCACGGGTCGGTCATCCTTGATGAAAGCACTTCTATGACGCGCGATTTATCGTCATGGAAGTGGACACTTCCGTGATGATAATTTTGGTAATGTCATGGAACACTTCTACGACAGCACAGGTATGGCTATCTTGATTCTGTCATAAAATCGTCATGGACGTACATGCATGACAGAAAACGTGACCTACTATGACAAACATGTATCATCACGGAAGTGTATTTTTTTTGTGTGGTCGATTGCGAGGATGAACAGGAAGGGCGACAAGGGGTCACCCTGCCGTAGGCCTCGCTGGTGCTGTATCTTCTTGTCGGGGGTGCCGTTCAGGAGGAATGAAGACGAGGATGTGGAGAGGAGCAGAGCTATCCAGTCTCTCCAACGCGCACTAAAACCTCTCTGTTGCAGCAGTTCTAGGATGTATTCCCAGGACACGTTATGGAAGGCCTTTGCGATGACCAACTTGAGAAGCAAAGCTGGTGTTTTTCGTCTATGCAGGACCTTGATGCAATTTTGAACATACAAGAAACTATTATGGATGCATTTCGTCCGAAGAAAGGCCGATTGTGCTGGTGATATGAGCGTGTGGATTACACTAGCAAGCCTGGGGGAGAGCACTTTGGAGATCAGCTTCGCGATGGAGTGAATGAGGCTAATCGGCCTATAGTCACTAACTGAGGCCCCTCCGCCTTTCTTTGGCAGCAACGCAACAACAACCGTGTTGAGTGCTCCAAAATTTCTACCCACTAGATTGTAAAACTGGTTGAATGCCGGCATGATGTTGCCTTTGATTGTTGCCCAGCATGACCTAAAGAAGATGCCGAAGAAGCCATCTGGTCCCGACGCTTGATCGGCCGGTGATACCTTGATTGCACGCCACACTTCCTCCTCCGTGAAGGGGTTGTCGAGCCCTCCGCCTAGTAGCCTGGGCATTTCTAAAGAGTGCCAGTTGACAGTGGTGTCGCGGTGCGTTGCCGTGCCCAGTAGGGAGGAAAAATGATCATGGATCATGTTTTCCTTGTCCTCCTGCGAGGTGACGACTCCGGATGGCCCCTGAAGTGTGTGAATGAATTCCTTTCGCTTTCTAGCATTGATCTTTGTCTGGAAGAAAGCCGAGGGCACATCTCCAGCAAGCAGCCATGTGATCCTGGAAGCTTGGAGCTTCCTTGCGCGGTCGATTGCCGCAAGCCCTAAGATTTTGAGCTTGAGCATTTTCCCAAGATGGAACTCCGCATCTGAGAGGGCTCTCGTTTCTTGAGCTATGTCAAGGCGTAGAACTACCTTAGTTGCAATGTGCATCTGAATCTTGGCACCTCCAAAATGTGATTTACTCCATATCTTGAGGTCTCTTGCTACCCTTTCCATTTTCTCCTTTAGCCTTGCAAAAGCACACCTAGTTGTGGTTGGGCGGTTCCAGGCGTTTTGAACTGTCTCCTAGAAGCACGGGAACCGAGGCAAAAATGATTCAGATCTGAACGTAGCGGGGCGGTGCGGGGCTGCCGCAGCTGCGAGGAGCAGGGGCAATGATCCGAACAGGATGTGGACGCAGCGTGCAGAAGATATGATGGGAAAAGCCCCTCCCATGCGATGGTGCAGAAGAATTTGTCAATGCTAACTAGGGTCGGTTGTGACGCTCATTGCTCCAGGTGAAGCGACGGTTCTTGCACTTGATTTCACGTAGGCCGCCAGCATCGATCGCTGCTCTAAATTTTCCCATGATCCTATGGTTGATGTTGCTGTTACTCTTGTCTCTTGCCTCATATATAATGTTGAAATCTCCGTTGATGAGCCACGCTTGGCCTGTTGGTGGGGAACCCGAGCTATTTCTGCGAGGAAATCAACTTTTCGATCATCATCCGAAGGCTTGTAGACTGTGGTCAGCCAGTACTCTTTGTTTGTCCCTCCTATCTGAACTTTTGCCGTGATGGAAAATCTGCCTATCGAGTGAGACTGCACGGATACCGTGCTAGAGTTCTAGAAAATGGCCGCCCCTCCTCTTGTTCCAATGGCTGGAAGAACTATGCACTGGTCAAGCCAAGTGCCGCCTACTTCTCTAGCTAAGCAGGTGGACCAACAATCTATCTTAGTCTCTTGTAGGCATAGGATAGCAAGTTTGTGTGCGTGTGCGGTGTCACGGATGACAGAGCGTCTCGCCGGTGTATTTAACCCCCTCACATTCCAACTCATGATTGGTATGTTGGTTTCATCCATAGGGGCGATGGATGCCGATGACTAACTACTGCTGAATTAATAATGTAACACGAGCACACCAGCCCTACATCCTGGGGTTGTCGGCGAGCGCCAATAGGCCCAAAACCCCGCCCGCAAGCAGCCACCCTTCTAACCTGACTTTTGGTACAGTACATCTGCAGGAAACTAAACCTAACTCTACCCAGTGCACTACTGGTCGTCGACGGCCAATCACATGACTATGGTTGTCTAACATGGGGAACGGGGCTCAGAGGCATCTCCTTGCTGGCTTGGCAGGCCGGCGATCACCTTGAGCATGCGGGGGTCGAGGCTGGTGAGCTTTGCAATGGCAGCAATATCGTCGTCCGAGAGGGATTCATCAAAACGGCGAATGAGGGCTTCCACCGCCTGTGCCGTCATCTTCTCCTTTAGCCCTAGAACACCGAGCCCCTGCACCAGTCGGAGCGTTCCCCGCTGCGAGACCGGCACAGAGGAGGGGTTCTCAGCCTGCCGGGCACTCTGCCTGACTGGCTTGGCATGCGGCCTGGCCTTGAGCGGGGTCTTGTCTCTTACCGGTGGCTTCCCGATGATCGCCGGCTTCGGCTTGGTGAAGAGGGGCTGCTGCACTGCATCTTCTCCTTCCCCCTGGAGGTGCATCTCCGTGACCCTCTGTGTGACCTCTCCCAGCTGCACCTCGTGCGTGTCCACCGCCAATGGAGTGTGACGGGCCAGGGACAGGGCCGGTCCCATGTCCAAGGATTCGCCGCTGCATCCGTCATCCTCGTCGTTGAAGCAGAGTAGCTTGTCTAGCTTGGCGGCGATCACCTTGTCGATCTGTGAGGCCATGTCGTTTGGACGGGGCGGGGGAGGGAGGCTCTTCTTTGCTCCTTGGGAGAACTCCTCAACCGGGTCCGCTAGTGCCTCCGGCTCTCTAGCTAGGTCAACAGCAGGCCTCTGCTCCTGGGCAAGCCTGCGTGGTGGGGCGAGCAGGGAGGGGCCGCCCAATGACTCCACCACAGCCGCCCCACCGTGCTTGCCCCGGGCCGCCTCCTTGCATATGTAACGTGTATGCTCTAACTCAAGGTGTAACGGGAGTTCTCTTAGCCGCATGAGTAATTTTTAGTCTAGGAATAATCCATGCGCCTGTGCGCTTATTGATCAAGAGATTTAATATTTTTCTGATGATGTTGACTCATTGCGTAGCCTTTGATCCGTTTATTGACCAAGTAATTAATCTCCTAGTACAACGCCCTCACTTTAAGATGTTGGTGTACCCGCTATTTTGTGTTCATTTATCTAAGGCATTAATGTCCTACCAGTATTTCCTCATTCCCCCAATTTATTCAATGGATGATTTTCTCCGACGGTGTTGGCTCGCTGCGCGGCCTTTAATCAAACCTTTCTTAGCATCTTATCTTAGTATTTCTGAAGGGATAAATAAGTTAGGTCAATGCCTCGTCCTCTGCTTATTGATTCCTAAGAAGGTTGGTCGATGGCCTAGATAACTCAGGCACATATATAAATTGATAGAATTCAAGATAAAAAAGTAAGGCGGGGCTATTCACCAAAGAACGATCGAAAACATAGATATAAGAGTGTGAATAGCTCTGCCTTACTTGGGCAGATATGCGCCCATATGCTTGGCAGACGGACGAACGAGCATACTGGATTGTGATTTTATTCTCAAAAACATGAGGGGGTTTCTGCAAAAAGACGTGACAAACCAACAATATCAATTCTATTTATTAGTAGGTATAGATATGTGGCATATGAGAACAAATCATGGGTTGGATGGCTAGGTGGATTATTGTACCTTCAACCTAGCCTACCAGATATCAAAGTCCAGCGTTGACACCATCCGTCTTTACTATCTTTAGTATTAAAGGGGATAGTTGGAACGTTCAGGTATCCTTCTCCAAGGATCACACCACCTCTTCAAGCCCACCACTGTTTTTTTCTCCAATCCCTGTTCTTGTTTTTTTCGCCTAGAAAAGCATCCACCTCTTGTTTTTGGTTTTATCCAGTGATACCCCCCCACACACAAACATTCCTTTGCCTATTCTCTTGTCTTGACTCCCCGATAGAGGGCTAGGTCAACCCCCTCACGCCACTACCACCCTCCTGCTCGCCCTTTACCACCGTGATGACCCACAAGTATAGGGGATCAATCGTAGTCCTTTCGATAAGTAAGAGTGTCGAACCCAACGAGGGGCAAAAGGAAATGACAAGCGGTTTTCGGCAAAGTATTATTTGCAACTATTGTAAGTAACATTGATAGATAGTTTTCTAGCAAGGTATTTCGCAACGGATAACTAGTAACAATAATAACAAAGGTGCAGCAAGGTAGCCCAATCCTTTTTATAGCAAAGGACTGGCCGGAACGTTCTCTTATAACAAGCAAAGAGTTCTTGAGGACATACGGGAATTATCATCTAGTCACTTTCATCATGTTCGTTTGATTCATGTGCGCTACTTTGATAATTTGATATGCGGGTGGACCGGTGCTTGGGTGCTGTTCTTACTTGAACAAGCATCCCACTTATGATTACCCCCTCTCGCAAGCATCGACAACTATGGAAGAAGAATTAAAATAAATATAACCATAGCATGAAACATATGGATCCAAATCAGCCCCTTATGAAATAACACATAAACTAGGGTTTACGCTTCTGTCACTCTAGCAACTCACCATCTACTTATTACTACACAATGCCTTCCCTGAGGCCCAAGTATGCTAATGTGTCATGTAGTCGACGTTCACATGACACCACTAAAGGAAGCAACAACATACATATCATCAGAATATCGAACGAATACCAAATTCACATGATTACTTATAACCAAACTTCTCCCATATCCTCAAGAATGAAAGTAACTAGTCACAAATCATATTCATATTCAAGATCATATGGGTATTGAATATAATTAAGGATCTGAACATATAATCTTCCACCAAATAAACCAACTAGCATCAACTACAAGATATAATCAACACTACTAGCAACCCACAGGTACCAATCTGAGGTTTTGAGACAAAGATTGAAAACAAGAGATGACCTAGGGTTTGTGATGATATGGTGCTGGTGAAGATGTTGATGAGGATTGATCCTCTTACGATGAGAGGGTTGTTGGTGATGTCAATGGCTTCGATTTCCTCCTCCCGGAGGGAAGTGTCCCCGGCGGAATCGTTCCGAGAGCAGAAGTTCTCCTACCCAGGTTCCGCCATGAGACAACTGCGCTTTGTCCCGAAAGTCTTCTTCTGATTTTTTTCTAGGGAAAATGGCATCATATAGGAGAAGATGGACCTTGGAGGCGCGACGGGGGCCCCACAAGCTAGGTGGGCGCGCCCTGGGGGGTGGGGCCCCTTCTGGTAATTCTTTCGCCAATAATTTTTATATATTCCAGAACAATTCTTTGTAAATTTTTAGGTCATTTGGAGTTGTACAGAATAGCTCTCTCTGGTGTAGCCCTTTCCGGTCCAGAAAAGGCATAAGAATTGCATAATGAAGTGAAATAACAATCCAAAATACAATAAATAACAGTAGGAAAACATGATGCAAAGTGGACGTATCACATCGCCACTCACGCCTTCGACGCCGTCCTCCCAATGCACGATGCTGCTGCTACCACCCCGCTTGCACGGCGACCGTTCCACCATCCTGCCTTTAGGTTGCTACCACTACCCATTCCATCTTCTGTCCTTCCCTCAATTCACCAAAGCACAGCGTTGCCGCGCAACCAACGATGGTCGTCGTTGCCTCTTCTACGCAACCATCTATTGTCCAACTCGAGCCCTCACATAGCCATGGCTCCTTCCATGCCGCTGCTAGGTCATGAATGTTGTTGTCGTCCCTCACCACCGGCAGGTGGTTGTACCGCCCCAATGCATGCATGATCCATCACATTTGATTTTTTTTGTTTGGATTGACTCTATTGTGATTTTTTGCTTTACAAACCAATTGTCATGTCCATGTTGCCTCTCCCTGAGAGAGGATTTGTAACATGCAACTGTGGGAACACCCATATTTTTGACTGTCTGATTGCCTCATGATTCGGAAATTGGTTTGGTCTTTGCGTGTGCTTTAATCCTTAATTATCTTAGATATGGTTCATGCATCCAATTTTCCGCAGCTCAACCTAAACCACGTCCCATCCTTTTTTCTTTTGAACCGAAAATCCAATTTATGTTTTATTTGCATAGTCATGTTCCTTGCGAAGAGGGTATAAATAAGACCACTCTTGAATAGGTTTCGACAATTTTTAAAATTTACCAGTTCAACTATCAAAACTTGATAAGAACGAATGATAAATTTACCATCTTTCAGGAACTAAACTTAAACCTTATATCCCAAACCCTAACAGTTAAGCCCTAAGCCCGAGACCCTAAACCCTAAAAGAAAAAATGAAACGGGGTGAAAGTTGGTAAAATCCTAATATTACGACTAGCAGTTTTAATATTTAAAACTTAGTAAAAATTTGAAAGTTGTCAAAATGTATTCAAGAGTGGTACGAAAGTTGTCGTTGCAATGAACACAAATATGCAAATGAAACTTCACCTGAACTTTCGGTTCAAAGGATAGATTTAATTCCATTTTTACCCGCAAAATTCACCGAATTGACAAGAATTACCCTTTTTGAGAAAAAACTCAATTTATAATCCTAATTTAGATATTTGTGCCACACTTTACTCCCATTTGGACTAGTAGAACACCCGTGCGTTGCTATGGGCTACAATGTATATAAATAAATAAATAATGATTAAGATCCTCTATAAGTCAAAGTCATTTTTCTCATATTCCCAAGTGTGTACGGGGGCCTAGAGCGCTCCCCAAAATTCAGCCTTAAGGACAATCCGGGCTCCCCTGAATGACCATATGTGTGGAAGAAATGTGGTTTCCTAGACTACCTGCCATGTTATCTCTAACACATGGGCCCAACACTTAAACCCATCCCATGATACGTCTCCGTCGTATCTATAATTTTTGATTGTTTCATGCCAATATTATACAACTTTCACATGTTTTTGGCAACTTTTTATATGATTTATTGGACTAACCTATTGATCCAGTGCCCACTGTCAGTTCCTGTTTTCTGCATGTTTTCTGTATCGCAGAAAATCCATATCAAACGAATTCCAAATGCAATAAAATTTCACGGAGAATTATTTTGGAATATATGTGATTTTTGGGAGTTGCAATCACCACAAACTGAGGCCCACACAACCCACAAGGCACCAGGGCGCGTCAGAGGCCCCTAGCGCATGGTGGTGGATTGTGCCCTCCTCGAACGTCGGTTGGAGCTCTACTTTAGGCGCAAGGAAGCTTATATCTGGAAAAAATCGTGTTAAAATCTCAGTGCAATCGGAGTTACGGATCTCCGGGAATATAAGAAACAGTTTTCGGCCAGATCTGGAGAACGTGAAACAGAAGAGAACATAGAGGGAGATCCAATCTCGGAGGGGCTCCCTCCCCTCCGCGGCCATGGAGGCCATGGACCTGAGGAGGAACTCCCCTCCCATCTAGGGGGGAGGACAAGGAAGAAGAAGAAGGAGGGGGGCCATCTCCCCCTCTCTTCCGGTGGCGCGGGAGTGCCACCGGGCCAACTATCGGGACGGCGATCTACATCAACAATCTTGCTACCGCCAACACCAACTTTCCCCCCTCTATGCAGCGGTGTAACACCCCTTCTCCCTGCTGTAATCTCTACTTAAACATGGTGCTCAACTCCATATATTATTTCCCAATGATCAATGGTTATCCTATGATGTTTGAGTAGATCCGTTTTGTCCCGTGGGTTAATCATGATCTTGGTTGGTATGATTGTATATTTTATTTATGGTGCTGTCCTACGGTGCCCTCCGTCTCGCGCAAACGCGAGGGGCCCCCACGGTAGGGTGTTGCAATATGTTCATGGTTTACTTATTGTCTGTGTTATGGGGGATGACAGCAGCCCAAACGCGGATAAGTGGGTTATGGCGTATGGTAGTAAAGAGGACTTATACTTAATGCTATGGTTGGGTTTCACGACCTTAATGATCTTTAGTAGTTGCGGATGCCTGCTCGAGTTCCAATCATAAGTGCATATGATCCATGTAGAGAAAGTATGTTAGCTCATGCCTCTCCCTCACATAAAATTACAAGAATGATTACTGGTACTTGTTATCGATTGCTTAGGGACAAATAACTTTCTTGTTGACAAAAGCTCTCTACTAAAACTAACTTAGTTGTGTCTTTATCCAAACAGCCCCTAGGTTTTATTTGCGTGCTCTTTATTATCTTGCAAACCTATCCTATCACACCTACAAAGTACTTCTAGTTTCATACTTGTTCTAGGTAAAGCGAACGTCAAGTGTGCGTAGAGTTGTATCGGTGGTCGATAGAACTTGAGGGAATATTTGCCCTACCTTTAGCTCCTCGTTGGGTTCGACACTCTTACTTATCAAAAGAGGCTACAATTGATCCCCTGTACTTGTGGGTTATCAAGACCTTTTTCTGGCGCCGTTGCCAGGGAGCAATAGCGTGGGGTGAATATCTCGTGTGTGCTTGTTTGCTTTATCACTAAGTAGTTTTTATTTCTTGTTCTAAGTTGTTCTCTATCTTTAATCATGGATATGGAAGACGAAACACCAAAAAAATTAGTGGTACTTGCTACTCATGGAGATGGGGAACCTCCTAAAACCCTCGATGCTCGATATGTGAAAGATATTATGCACTACTTTGATAATCCTGAGAAAACCCCATTCAACTATATAATGGGAGTAACATCGGATCAACATGAATACTTTAGGGATTATCGCTTGACACAAAAAGGGAAACTATTATGGGATCAAATTTATATGTTGCATTGGTATGCTCGGGATGTATGCTTGAGACATGATTATACTTGTTGCTCTAGGATGAATGCTCCACATCTTCCCTTTTCATGCGAATTTAATGATAATGAAACCTTGGCTTTTTATGCTAGAGGTATATATGATTAGTATGATGTGGAACGAATAGAAGAATTTGTTGCTTTTAAGGGTGCTTATGAAATTGAATCTTTGTTTGAAAAGTTTGAAGATTTTGATGATCCAGTTTATAGACCTGAAAATTTTGGTATCCTTAAATATTGCTATGATAATTATAAATACAATTCCGATATTGTTGCATGTATTGAGAAAGTCTCCGCTGTCCAAGAAGATACTATCATTTTGTAGAAGTCTATGGAAGAAGAAATTGATGAAATTGTGAGCTCATTGGATGAAAGAGATGATGAGGAGAGCGAAGAACAAACGGAGGAAGAGCGGATTAGCTACCCGTTCCCACCTTCTAATGAGAGTAACTCTTCAACTCATACATTATTTAATGCCCCTTCGTTCTTACGAAGGATGAATGCTATGATCCCGTTGATTCATTTGAAATATCCCTTTTTGATGAACTTGATGCTTGCTATGCTTGTGGCCAAGATGCCAATATGAATTATGCTTATGGAGATGAACTTGCTATAGTTACTTATATTAAGAATGAAATTGTTGCTATTGCACCCACACATGATAGTCCTATTATCTTTTTGAATTCTCCCAACTGCACGATATCGGAGAAGTTTGCTCTTGTTAAGGATTATATTTATGGGTTGCCTTTTACCGCTGCACATGATGATTTTGATGAATATAATATGCATGTGCTTGCTGCTCCTACTTGCAATTATTATGAGAGAGGCACTATATTTCCACCTCTCTATGTTGCCAACACGGTAAAATTGCAAGAAACTGCTTATGCTATGTATTGGCCTTTACTTGATGTGCATAAATTGTTCTTGTATGACATGCCAATGCATAGGAAGAGAGTTAGACTTTGTTTTTGCTTGATATATGTTGCTTTGTGCTCACTACTAAATGCCAAATCATTGTTAATTAAAATTGGCTTTGATATACCTTGGGATCCGGGTGGATTCATTACTTGAGCACTTTGTGCCTAGCTTAATGGCTTTAAAGAAAGTGCTGTCAGGGAGACAACCCGGAAGTTTTAGAGAGTCATTTATTTCTATTGAGTGCTTTTATATAGTTTAAAAACAAAAAAATATAGTGGGGAACTTAAAACTTCACAAAAAAGAAAAGTGAAAGTGAGAAGGATGAGCACCATGGAAGTGGGAGCATGCCTTGAACTTTGTTCATGCCCATGGAAACTTTGTGAATCTTGAATTGCAGAAACTTTTCTACAAAAATAATTATTCCCTTGAAAAATCCATTGCATTATAAAAATAAAGTGCCAAGGTTTGCCTTTAGGATGTTTAGATTGCTTGTTGGTATGCGCAGTGCAGAAACAGAAACTTTGGCTGTTGTGCGCGATTTTATATTTTTTACTGGGACGTCAAATGGTTCTAAAACTTTTACTAATTGTTTAAGAATTTTTGGAGTACCAGAAGTATGGTGAGTGTTCATATTACTACAGATTGTCCTGTTTAAGACGGATTCTGTTTTTGATGCATTTTTTTGCTCGTTTTGATGAAACTATTGATTTTTATTGGTGGTATAAGACATGGAAATGTTATATTACAGTAGCTACAATGCAAAACCAAAATATGAACTGGTTTGCAACAGTACTTAGAGTAGTGATTTGCTTTATTATACTAACGGATCTTACCGAACTTTTTGTTGAGTTTTGTGTGGATGAAGTGATCAAAGATCGAGGAGGTTTCGATATGAGGAGAAGGAGGAGAGGCAAGAGATCAAGCTTGGGGATGCCCAAGGCACCCCAAGTAAATATTCAAGGATACTCAAGTGTCTAAGCTTGGGGATGCCCCAGAAGGCATCCCATCTTTCTTCAACAAGTATCGGTATGTTTTCGTCTTTGTTTCGTTCATGTGATATGTGCAAACCTTGGAGTATCTTTTGCTTTTAGTTTTCATTTTTATTTTATGCACCATGCTGGTATGAGATAGTCCATGATTTATTTATAGGATGCTCATTGCACTTCACTTATATCTTTTGAGTATGGCTTTATAGAATGCTTCATGTGCTTCACTTATATCATTCGAAGTTTGGATTGCCTGTTTCTCTTCAGATAGAAAACCGTTGTTCGTAGAATGCTCTTTTGCTTGAGTTATATTTATTAGAGCATGATCTTTTATAGAAAGAATTAAACTCTCATGCTTCACTTAGATCTATTTAGAGAGTTAAAAGGAATTGGTCAATTGCATGGTTAGTCATAAAATCCTACATAAAACTTATGGATCATTGAATATGATATGTTTGATTCCTTGCAATAGTTTTGCGATATAGAGATGGAATATGTGGGAGGTACTAGTAAATGGTTGTGTTTAGTAAGAATATTGGTGTTAAGGTTTATGATTCCTGAAGCACGCACGTATAGTCTCTCGTTATGCTATGATGTTGGAGCATGGTTTATTATTGATTGTCCTCCTTATGAGTGGCGGTCGGGGACAAGCGATGGTCTTTTCCTACCAATCTATCCCCCTAGGGGCATGCGTAGTACTTTGCTTCGAGGGCTAATAAACTGTAGCGACCAGACCTCAAACAGTCTGTGCTCTGTGCTTTAGTGTCATCCCTGGATCAGTAATGCTGACACGCACAGTACAAATGGAGGATTTATAACAGAGTAGCAATCACACACTTATTACATCGAGTATCTCAAAAGAGAAAATAAGTATGATAAATATGGCTTAAGGCCATCTAATACGATAACAGCAGAAGACTTGGAAGATAAGTGAGTCCATCAACTCCAACGGCATCACTTAGTATAACACCACGACCTAAGGCACCTTACTCGTCGTCTGAAAAGTCTGAACATAAAACGTTGCAGCCCGAAAACGGGTCAGCACATGGAATATGCTGGCAATGTAACACATAGAGAGTAATGAACATGATAATGCTATACTACATGCATATATGGCTGGTAGAAGGCTCTATGGTTACAGTTTTGCGAAAAGCCAATTTTTCCCTACTACCAAGGAATAAATTTTATTTAACTATCATGGTGGTTGTTAAACATTGAGATGGTTGACAACATCTCAATCCCAATTAAGTATCATCATTAACCCAACAAAATTAATTAAAGTAACATGGTGATGAGATTCACATGATAATCCAAGTACTAGATACTCAAGATGTCCATAACCGGGGACACGGCTAACCATGATTAGTTTGTACACTCTGCAGAGGTTTGTGCACTTTTCCCCACAAGACTCGATCGCCTCCGCTTGATTCTCGCACTACATGGTGTTTGAGAAACAGATGACCGAGACACGGTCTTTCAGAAACAATAACTCTTTCCTCCGGGTGGACAGTCACACCTACTTTCCCCTACATCTGCTAGCCCACATCTTCAAGAGATCATGTAACCTACTCAACTATGCTAGAGCCCATAATAGCTTGTGGCTGCACACGAAAGTTTCTAGCATGAATAATCTTATGATCCCTTTGAGCCTGGGTGGCGGTCCTTAGAAAAACAGGCAACACTGGGTTCTCCAGGTGCCTCAATCCACCCAGATGTGAGTTTTAGTTGCCACCTTAAGTAAACCATTAATTAACAATCTCACATCTGTCGTGAGTTTCTCTCAAACCCAATCCACGTCTACTAGCATAGCATGGCGATATAAGCAAACGTAGAAGTAACTCCCAAGGGTTTGATAATAAAACAGGGCAATAGGTACTACCTCAACTACATCCCAATACCCACAATTTAATTAGATCCTAACCATGCAATGTTTGAGGGTTGGTCTAATGCAATAAAAGTGGGTAGTAAAAGAAGTATGATCAACGTGTTACTTGCCTTGCTGATGATCCGTGAAACTTAGCGATTCGAAGTAGCAAGTGGCGCACTCCGGGTACTCTATCGCAAACAAACAAGCATACAATAAGCACTCATCAATGCACAGGTAAAACTCAAATAACGATCTAACCAGAAAGTTCAACTTAAGAACTCCGGTTTGCAAAAAGAATCAAATCGAACGAAGCAACGAAAGTCAAATGGCGAAAGAAACAAGCTTCGTTTACTAATCTGGATCTAGGTCAAATTTTACAGTAGCAAAAACTTGTTTGAGTGGGTTAAACGGAAAGAGAATTTCGAGACGAAACTCTAGGCGCTTGAATCGCCTGATTCTGATAATCGAGCGAAAAGATAAACGAAAACGAAAATCTGATCAGAAATCGCGATCTGTAATAATCGCGGAAAATCCGACGAAAAAGAAAACTGACGAACAGTTAAACGAACGGACGTGCGTTAACAGCGTCTAACCGACGAACACATTCGTTAAAATGAACGGGTCGGTGAACGTTCACTAATTAAATAAACCAAAAAGAAATAAACCGACCTAAATAAAAAACTAGGGTTTCGAAAAAAATAAACCGGGGTGGTTTTTAAAAAAAACCGGACAGCGAACGGTGGCGGCTCCGGCTAACCTCCGGCGAGGCTAGGCCGTGGTCGGGGGTATAAAAGGAGGGGGGTGCCGTGGGGAGGGGGCAAGGCGGCGGCGGCCGTGCTCGAGCGGGACTTGGGTGGCAGTGGCGGTGTCGTGCCCGAGAGGGAGACGGGGCGCGGGGCAGCTGGGCCGTCGGCGCGCTCGGCGTTTTTTTTAAATAATTCCGCCGGATCTAAAGAAAATCATAAAAAAAAATCCAAAAATACTAAAACAAATTTTCACCGTCTAATTAAAATAATTAGAACAAGATGAACATTTTACCTTGGCCCAAAATGCAGTTTTGAAAACGTGCAATTTTTTAACGCATTTAAAATTGCAAATAAAACCCGAATAAAATCCGATATTTGATTTTAATATTTTTCCTCCAATATTTCAATTATTTTGGAGAAGTCATATTTCCTCCTCTCATTTATTTTAATATAAAATATTTTTCCGAGAGAAAACTAATTAAACCAAAAATCCTCGTTTTATTATTTGATAAAAATCAAATATGAAAACCGGGAAAAATCCCCAACTCTCTCCGAGGGTCCTTGAGTTGCTTAGGATTTTCGAGGATTTGCCAAAATGCAATAAAATATGCTATGCAATGATGATCTAATGTATAACATTCCAAATTGAAAATTTGGGATGTTACAAACCTACCCCCTTAAGATGAATCTCGCCCTCAAGATTCGGGTTGGCTAGAAAATAGGTGAGAGTGGTTCTTCCGTAGATCTTCCTCTCGCTCCCAGGTGGCTTCATCTTCAGTGTGGTGACTCCACTGAACTTTGCAAAACTTGATAACCTTGCTGCGGGTGACTCGACTGGCATACTCAAGAATCTTAATTGGTTTCTCCTCATAGGTCAAATCACTTTCCAACTGAATCGCTTCCAGGGGCACTGTATCTCTCAGTGGTATCTCAGCCATCTCTGCGTGGCACTTCTTTAAGTGGGAAACGTGAAATACATCATGAACTCCTGACAATCCTTCAGGCAATTCCAGCTTGTAAGCAACTTCTCCCATACGCTCCAAAACTCTGTATGGTCCGATAAAACGGGGCGCTAACTTTCCTTTAACTCCAAAGCGCTTCATTCCTCGAAGTGGTGACACTCGAAGATAAACTCTGTTTCTGACTTCGTGAACTGTCTCCTTACGTTTAGAATCCGCATAACTCTTCTGCCTGGACTGGGCTACCTTGAGCCTATCGCGAATCAACTTCACTTTCTGTTGTGATTCCTTAATCAAATCTGGTCCAAACAACTGGCGGTCTCCAACTTCGTCCCATAACAATGGTGTTCTACACCTCCTTCCGTATAAAGCTTCGAAAGGGGCCATCTTCAAACTGGTTTGATAGCTGTTGTTGTAAGAAAACTCTGCATATGGCAAATTGTCATCCCAACTTGATCCATAATCTAGCGCACAAGCTCTCAGCATGTCCTCCAAAATCTGATTGACTCTCTCGGTCTGTCCATCTGTCTGTGGGTGAAAGGCTATACTGAATTCTAGCCTGGTTCCCAAAGTTTCATGTAACTGATTCCAAAACTTCGAGGTAAACTGGGTTCCTCTATCTGATACAATGGTCCTCGGAACTCCATGCAAACATACGATTCTGGTCATGTATATCTTTGCCAACTTAGCACCGGTGTAAGTGGTCTTCACTGGAATGAAATGGGCTACTTTCGTCAAACGATCGACTACAACCCATATTGAGTCATAGCCTGAACGAGTCCTGGGCAATCCCGTGATAAAATCCAAGCCTATTTTATCCCACTTCCATTCGGGTATCGGCAATGGCTGTAGCAATACTGCTGGCTTCTGATGCTCTGCCTTCACTCTCTGACATACATCACAAACTGCTACATACTCCGCAATATCCTTCTTCATTCCGGTCCACCAGAAAGTATCCTTCAGATCCAAATATATTTTGGTATTTCCTGGGTGAATCGAATACGGTGAATCATGGGCCTCTTGCAAGATCAACTTCCTGATTTCCGGATCATTGGGCACATAAACGCGGTCCTCAAACCATAAGGTATCATGCTCATCCTCACGAAATCCCTTGGCTTCACTTTTGCTCATCCTTTCCTTTATCTCGTCAATCTCCTTGTCTGTCTTCTGAGCTTCTCTGATCTTTTCCATCAAGGTAGACTGAATCTCCAACGTTGCTAAATAGCCTCTTGGAACTATCTCCAAACATAGCTCGCGAAGATACTCGGCCAATGATTTCGGTAATTCTCCGGTCATGAGGGTGTTAACATGGCTCTTGCGGCTCAACGCATCAGCTACTACGTTAGCCTTCCCTGGGTGATAATGCAATCTCATATCATAATCCTTAATGAGCTCCAACCATCTCCTTTACCTGAGACAACTCCTTCTGCGTGAAAATGTATTTCAAACTCTTGTGATCCGTGTACACCTCACAATGGTTTCCGATGAGAAAATGTCTCCATGTCTTCAACGCATGCACTACGGCTGCTAACTCCAAATCATGCGTGGCATAATTCTTCTCATGGGGTTTAAGTTGCCGTGTAGCATATGAAACAACTCTTCCCTCCTGCATTAGCACTGCTCCAAGTCCTCGACGTGAAGCGTCGCAATAAACTTCGTGTCCTTGCGTTGATCTGGCAGAATCAGCACTGGTGATGTAACCAAACGTTTCTTCAACTCTTGGAAACTAGCTTCACATTCCTCAGTCCAATTGAATTTGATGTCCTTCTTTAACAGCTCTGCCATGGGCTTAGCGATTTTTGAGAAATTCTCAATGAACCTCCGGTAGTAACCTGCAAGTCCAAGAAAACTCCGGATTTCTCCAACTGACGTGGGTGATTCCCAGTTTGTTACTGTGTCAACTTTGGCGGGGTCTACGGCTATTCCTTCTCCGGATATAACATGTCAGAGGAATCCAACTTCCTTCAGCCAAAATTCACATTTGCTGAACTTGGCGTATAACTGGTGTTCTCTGAGCTTCTCAAGTACCAAACGCAAATGCTCCTTATGCTCCTCTTCGTTCTTTGAGTAGACCAAAATGTCATCAATGAACACCACGATGAACTTATTCACATTTGCTATACTACATCCCAACACCCACAATTTAATTAGATCCTAACCATGCAATGTTTGAGGGTTGGTCTAATGCAATAAAACTGGGTATTAAAAGAAGTATGATCAACGTGTTACTTGCCTTGCTGATGATCCATGAAACTTAGCGATTCGAAGCAGCAAGCGGCGCACTCCGGGTACTCTATCGCAAACAAACAAGCATACAATAAGCACTCAGCAATGCATAGGTAAAACTCAAATAACGATCTAACCAGAAAGTTCAACTTAAGAACTCCGGTTTGCAAATAGAATCAAATCGAACGAAGCAACGAAAGTCAAATGGCGAAAGAAACAAGCTTCGTTTACTAATCTGGATCTAGGGCAAATTTTACAGTAGCAAAAACTTGTTTGAGTGGGTTAAATGGAAAGATAATTTCGAGACGAAACTCTAGGCGCTTGAATCGCCTGATTCCGATAATCGAGCGAAAAGATAAACGAAAACGAAAATCTGATCAGAAATCGCGATCTGGAATAATCGCGAAAAATCCGACGAAAAAGAAAACTGACGAACAGTTAAACGAACGAACGTTCGTTAACAGCGTCTAACCGACGAACACGTTCGTTAAACCGAACGGGTCGGTGAACGTTCACTAATCAAATAAACCGATATATATAAAAAAACTAGGGTTTCGGAAAAAAAATAAACCGGGGTGGTTTTTAAAAAAACCGGACGGCGAACGGTGGCGGCTCCGGCGAACCTCCGGCGAGGCTCGGGACGGGGCTCCGGCGGGGAGGGGGGGCAAGGGCGGCGAGGGGCGGCGGGGCGTCGAAGGGCGACGAGGGCGGCGGCGTACGGCGTCGGGGCGGCGAGCTTCTCGGGCGGCGGCGTCGGGCTTCGGCGGCGGCGTCTCCTCGGGCGGCGGCGGCTTCAGATCTGTAGCGACCAGACCTCAAACAGTCTGTGCTGCTGCGCACCAGTGTCATCCCTGGATCAGTAATGTTGACACGCACAGTACAAATGGAGGATTTATAACAGAGTAGCAATCACACACTTATTACAACGAATATCTCAAAAGAGAATAAGTATGATAAATATGGCGTAAGGCCATCTAATACGATAACAGCGGAAGACTTGGAAGAATAGTGAGTCCATCAACTCCAACGGCATCACTGAGTATAAGACCACGACCTAAGGCACCTTACTCGTCGTCTAAAAAGTCTGCAACACGAAACGTTGCAGCCCGGAAACGGGTCAGCACATGGAATATGCTGGCAATGTAACACATAGAGAGTAATGAACATAATAATGCTATACTACATGCATATATGGATGGTAGAAAGCTCTATGGTTACAGTTTTGCGAAAAGCCAGTTTTTCCCTACTGCAAAGGAATAACTTTTTTAACTGTCATGGTGGTTGTTAAACATTGAGATGGTTGACAGCATCTCAATCCCAATTAAGTATCATCATTAACCCAACAAAATTAATTAAACTAACATGATGAGATTCACATGATAATCCAAGTACTAGATACTCAAGATGTCCATAACCGGGGCACGGCTAACCATGATTAGATTGTACACTCTGCAGAGCTTTGTGCACTTTTCCCCACAAGACTCGATCGCCTCCGCTTGATTCTCGCACTACATGTTGTTTGAGAAACGGATGACCGAGACACAGTCTTTCAGAAGCGTTAGCACCTTACGATGGGTAGACCGGTACACCTACATCCCCTACATCTGCTAGTCTATCACTGTAAGAGTTCACATAACTTAATGAACTATGCTAGAGCCCATAATAGCTTGTGGCTGCACACGGAAGTTCCTAGCATGAATAATCTCATTATCCCTTTGAACCTGGGTGGCGGTCCAAAAGAAAACAGGCAATCCTGGAATACCCAGGTACCTCAATCCACCCAGATGTGAGTTTTAGTTGCCACCTTAAGTTTAACCATATATTAACAATCTCACACCTGTCATGGATATCTCTCAAACCCAATCCACGTCTACAAGCATAGCATAGCAATATAAGCAACGTAGAAGTAACTCCCAAGGGTTTGATAATAAAACAGGTGATAGGTACTACCTCAACTACTTCCCAATACCCACAATTTCATTAGATCCTAACCATGCAATGTTTGAGGGTTGATCTAATGCAACAAAACTGGGTAGTAAAGGGGTATGATCAAAGTGTTACTTGCCTTGCTGATGATCCGCGAAACCTAGCGATTCGAAGTAGCAAGCGGCGCACTCCGGGTACTCTATCGTAAACAAACAAGAAAACAATAAGTACTCATCTAATGCATAGGTAAAACTCAAATAAGATAACTAACCAGAAAGTTGAACTTAACAACTCCGGTTTGCAAAAAGAATCAAATCGAACGAAACAACGAAAGTCAAACGGCGAAAGAAACAAACTTCGTTTACTAATCTGGACCTAGGTCATATTTTACAGAAACAAAAACTTGTTTGGGTTGGTTAAACGCAAAGAGAATTTCGAGACGAAACTCTAGGCGCTTGAATCACCTGATTCCGATAAACGAGCGAAACGTTATACTAGTTCGAAAATCTGATCAGAAATCGCGATCAGAAAAATAGCGGAATAAATCCGAGAAAAGAAAAACGTCGAACAGATTAACGAATGAACGTTCGTTAACTGGATCTAAACGACGAACGCGTTCAATAAAACGAACGACCGAGCGAACGCTCGCTAATTAACCTAAACCAAAAAAACGGATCTAAAAAAAACCGACGAAAAACCGCGGAAAAACCGAACGGTTTTTCGCGAGAAAACCGGCGGCTACCTCCGGCTCCGGCGAGGCGGCGGCTCCGGCGACGAGGTCGGGCGGCAGCGGCGGGGCGGCGAGGGGCG
>NC_057811.1:319970922-319971700 GCF_018294505.1 Triticum aestivum
TGGAGGTCGGGCCGGGGCGGCGGGGCGGGCGGCGGCGGCGGGGTGGGAGGAGAGAACGGCGAGGAGAGAAGAAGTGAGTAACGGGCGGGGGGGTACGGGCCGTTAGGTAGTGCCCTCTTTGCCGTCCGCCTATCTTTGCCGTCCGCCCTTTTTGCCTCTTTGCCGTCTGCTGGCGGACGGCAAAGAGGTGGGCCGTTAAGTTTTTTCCAAACGGGCGGGGGGTGGGGGCCACCTCACTCTTTGCCGTCTGCCAGCGGACGGCAAAGATTCCTTGCCGTCTGCTGGCTGACGGCAAAGAGCTCGCAGATGGCAAAGAGATTCTTTGCCGTCTGCCGTTTCTTTGCCATCTGCTTTTGGGTAGCTGATGGCAAAGAGCTTCTTTGCCGTCAGCTAGCGGACGGCAAATAGCCGGCAGATGGCAAATTAGCTGATTCCAGTAGTGTGTGTTCATATATAATTAGGAGATTATATTGTAAGAGATAATTATTGTATATATGTAGCCGGTAGTGTCGGATAGATATACGAGAACTTGTTGTTCGACCAATCTCTCGGAGAAGGAGAGGTGGTCGATATCACTTCTCTCTGTATGCATATATATGTTCATGACGATCTTCTGCTTCCTTCATTTGCTTACTAGCTAGCGTGTCTAGTCCTATCTATACGTATATAGTACGTAGCGTCGACCAAGCACGGAGATAAGAGAGGACACTTCTCTCTATTAATTAGCTAGCTAACACAATATATGAAACATCTAAATTAACCCCCCCCCCCCAAAACC
>NC_057811.1:319971837-319979982 GCF_018294505.1 Triticum aestivum
CCCTTTCAAAAAAAAACAAAAACCCCAGCCCCTAAAATGCTGACGCGTGGATGCCTATTGGTCCCGGTTAGTGCCACCAACCGGGACCAAAGGCCCTCCTGCCTGGGCTCGCCGCACCGGCCACGTGGAGGCCCATCTGTCCCGGTTCGTGTAAGAACCGGGACTAAAGGGCTAGGGCATTAGTAACAACCCTTTAGTCCCGGTTCAACAACCGGGACAGGTGACCCTTTTTCTACAAGTGTGTCGCAAGCTTACTCAAAACAGAAGGTGAATCAAGTGCAGAGCTAGATGGCAGTCCCTTACCTCCCCTCGTAGTTGAGGGATAAATTTTGGTTTTCTCGTCTTTCAAGTTCCTCATAGTGATCAGCAGATAAAATCCCAAGTGACTCAAAGAATAGAGCTACGCTCCCCGGCAACGGAGCGAGAAAATAGTCTTGATAACCCACAAGTATAGGGGATCGCAATAGTTTTCGAAGGTAGAGTATTCAACCCAAATTTACTTATTCGACAGAAGGGGAGCCAAAGAATATTCTCAAGTTTTAGCAGTTGAGTTGTCAATTCAACCACACCTGGATAACTTAATATCTACAGCAAAGTATTTAGTAGCAAGGTAGTATGAGAGTAGCGGTAACGGTGGCAAAAGTAACAGTGATAGTTTTGTAGTGGTTGTAACAGTGGCAACGGAAAAGTAAATAAGCGAAGAACAATATGTGAAAAGCTCGTAGGCATTGGATCGGTGATGGAGAATTATGCCGGATGCGATTATTCATGCAACAGTTATAACATAGGGTGACACAGAACTAGCTCCAATTCATCAATGTAATGTAGGCACGTATTCCGAATATAGTCATAGGTGCTTATGGGAAGAACTTGCATGACATCTTTTGTCCTACCCTCCCGTGGCAGCGGGGTCCTACTGGAAACTAAGCGATATTAAGGCCTCTGCGAAGGGCCTATCTATTTACTTTTATGTTGAGTCATCATCCTCTTATTAAAAAGCACCAGTTGGAGAGCACCGCTGTCATTCGCATGGATTGCTATTAATTTACATTGAGTACGACTGTGACTGGATCTCTTTTACCATTAATTACAATGTCTAGTCAGCCCTTGATCTTCAGGGGTGCTCTGCATTTATGTTTTGTGGTCTCAGAAAGGGCTAGCGAGATACCATCGTGTTATATCATGTTATGATTGTTTTGAGAAAGTGTTGTCATCCGAGATTTATTATTATTGCTCGCTAGTTGATTATGCCATTGATATGAGTAAACATGAGACCTAAATGTTATTGTGAATATGGTTAGTTCATAATCTTTGCTGAAAACTTGAATGCTGGCTTTACATATTTGCAACAACAAGATCAAACAGAGTTTGTAAAAGTTTTTATTTATCACTTTCCGTTTGTCAACTGAATTGCTTGAGGACAAGCAAATGTTTAAGCTTGGGGGAGTTGATACGGCTCCAATGTATCTACTTTTCCAAACACTTTTGCCCTTGTTTTGGACTCTAACTTGGATGATTTGAATGGAACTAAACCGGACTAACGCTGTTTTCAGCAGAACTGCCATGGTGTTATTTTTGTGCAGAAATAGAAGTTCTCGGAATGACCAGAAAATCCACAGAGATACGTTTTGGAATTAATGAAAAATATTGGCGAAAGAATCAGCATCGAGGGGCCCACACCCTTTCCACGAGGGTGCAGGGCGCGCCCCCTGCCTCGTGGGCCCCCTGGGACTCCACCGACCTCAACCCCAACTCCATATATTCACTTTCGGGGAGGAAAAAATGAGAGAGAAGGAATCATCGCGTTTTACGATACGGGGCCGCCGCCAGGCCCTAATCTTCCTCGGGAGGGCTGATCTGGAGTCCGTTCGGGGCTCCGGAGAGGGGAATCCGTCGCCATCGTAATCATCAACCATCCTCCATCACCAATTTCATGATGCTCACCGCCGTGTGTGAGTAATCTCATCATAGGCTTGTTGGACGGTGATGGGTTGGATGAGATTTACCATGTAATCGAGTTAGTATTGTTAGGGTTTGATCCCTAGTATCCATTATGTTCTAAGATTGATGTTGCTATGACTTTGCTATGCTTAATGCTTGTCACTAGGGCCCGAGTGCCATGATTTCAGATCTGAACCTATTATGTTTTCATGAATATATGTGAGTTCTTGATCCTATCTTGCAAGTTAATAGTCACCTACTATGTGTTATGATTCGGCAACCCCGAAGTGACAATAATCGGGACCACTCCCGGTGATGACCCTAGTTTGAGGAGTTCATGTATTCACTAAGTGTTAATGCTTTGGTCCGGTACTCTATTAAAAGGAGGCCTTAATATCCCTTAGTTTCCAATAGGACCCCGCTGCCACGGGAGGGTAGGACAAAAGATGTCATGCAAGTTCTTTTCCATAAGCACGTATGACTATATTCGGAATACATGCCTACATTACCTTGATGAACTGGAGCTAGTTCTGCGTCACCCTATGTTATAACTATTGCATGAGGAACTGCATCCGACATAATTATCCATCATTGATCCATTGCCTATGAGCTTTTCACATATTGATCTTTGCTTAGTTACTTTTACGTTGCCACTGTTACGATTGGTACAAAAAACTACTACTGTTACTTTTGCCACCGTTACCATTACTTCCATACTACTTTGCTACTAAATATTTTGCTACAGATATTAAGTCTTTCAGGTGTGGTTGAATTGACAACTCAACTGCTAATACTTGAGAATATTCTTTGGCTCCCCTTGTGTCGAATCAATAAATTTGGGTTGAATACTCTACCCTCGAAAACTATTGTGATCCCCTATACTTGTGGGTTATCAGCCGGCCAGAGGGTTGGTGCCTTCTCCATCACTACTGCTGATGAGGACATATACCTGGGGTAGGGTAATAGGCCTGACCTATACGTCCTACCTAAGGTCCTTGTCTTAGAAGCAAAGAAGTTCAAGAGTAAATAGGGAGGGCCCGATAAAGGTGTCGAGTGCAATCCACTCGACCTACCATTCACTCGGAGACCCCTCCTTCTTTAGGTCACTCAACCATTCAACCATTCGACCATGTAAAAGACCACTCGACGTACAGAAGACCTAAAGCCACTCTGCGCAGCAACGGTCGGGCATTTACTCATAGACTTAATGATCATTTATAGCACTTTATTATTGACGTTACTTGTAACGCTCTCGCTTTATGTGCATTGAACCCTGTGTAACAGAGGGGAGCTGGGGTCCTGCCGCACTCTATATAAGCCACCCCCTCCTCTGAGACAAGGGTTCGCACCCCCTGTAACACACACACGCATAATCCAGTCGACCGCCTCCGAGCTCCGAGACATAGGGTTGTTACTTCTTCTGAGAAGGACGCAAACTCGTAAAACTCGCGTGTACAACTTCGCCATAGCTAGGATCTTGCCTCTACATACCTACCCCCCATTCTACTGTCAGTCTTAGACCCACGACAGTTGGCGCCCACCGTGGGGCAGGTGTCTTAGCGACTTGTTGGAGAAGTTGCGATTTTTCCGATCCCCATCATCATGGTTTCCGGCGGAGGGTTGGCCGAGGGCCGCAAGATCCATCTCGACGCACTCGTGTTCGTCGCCGACGACTCCGCTTGGCTCCAAGAGGCTCCACTCGACGTCGAGGCGCTCCCTGTCCGCGGGGCAACGCACTTTCGTGCGTGCGTCTGCGGCGTTCGTCTTCGGCAGCCGTCGACTCAGTATCGGTCGGCTCCTGTGGTGTCCTCGCTCCCCGCTGTTCGTCGGTGCAAGCGTTCCAGTCGGTCCCGGCTCCAGCGGTGGGTGACGCATGCGGTGGCCCGCCACTCGGCCACCCCGCAAGTCGCGGCAATCGAGCCCGACGAAACTCTCTAGGGCCTGTTCGACTGGCTCCATCGAGACTGCATCCGAGTGTGACAGCAGTGACCCTCGGCGGAAGTCCTGATGGTCAACGGACCGTGCAGTCCTCTGGCTTACCCCGCGACGACGGTGGCGATGGCGGCGGCGATCCGTCGCGCGTCCACGAGGAGTACCGCCCCGAGCCCCTCTCTTCACAGCAGAGGGAAGAGCTTCGCCGCCGTAACATGGATGCACTTCACACTCCTATCGTTGGAGAAACCCCCAAAGCCCGGGCATTGGAGGAGGCGCGCCTGGCCAACTTGGTTGAGCGCACTCGACTGGAGAACCTCCAGCACGCACTCGATGAGCATGCTCGGCAGCGGATTCCTGAATCCCGTCGACGACAGCTTTTTCCGCCTCCAACTCAGGTATACCGAACTCCGATTCAGAATCTCACAATTGCAGCCCGAATAGCAGAGTCGATTCAGCCTTCCCAGTCGGAGGCTGGCAGAGGTTTGATGCAGATCCGAGATTTACTCCGGGCAGCGGGAGAGCAGAACACAGCCATATCTCAGTCGCGGAATAGGATTCACAGCAGATCTGTGATGGCAGACACAATTCAGTCGGCTCACAGCCCAAGATCGCCTCCGAAGCGTGAGGGACGTGGAGACCGGCGAGATCAGTACAGAAACCGTGAGCAGTATGATCACCGACTCGACCATGATGACCGTCGTCGAGTGCCCACACCTCCCCCGAGGAGTGGGTCATATGTGCCTCGGCAGCACGATGACAGACGCCCTCACAATGGTGGACGAAGAATTCCAATCGATCCTAGAGAGCCAGGCTTTGATGCGAGATCTATTCTCGTTCAAGGTCTGGTTGACAGGAACGGGGCACACAGAGAGGGCCATGATAGAGATTATCCGATTGGAAGCAGAGTGCATGTTTCAGGTCCCGAGTGTTTCAGCAGAGCCATCAGGGCTGCGGTGATTCCTCCCAACTTCAGGTTGGCTACTGGAATCAGCAAGTTCACTGGTGAGTCCAAGCCTGACACTTGGCTCGAGGACTACCGAGTGGCTGTGCAGATCGGTGGCGGCAATGATGAAGTGGCCATGAAACACCTTCCTCTTATGTTGGAAGGCTCAGCCAGAGCGTGGTTGAATCAGTTAGCACCTGGCAGCATATATAGTTGGGAAGAACTCACCCGAGTGTTTGTCAGAACCTTTGAGGGTACTTGCAAATGGCCGGCAGGGTTAACAAAATTACAGTCCTGCGTGCAGAAACTGAATGAGACCTTGAGAGATTACATCCAGAGATGGATCACATTGCATCATACAGTGGAGAATGTGTCAGATCACCAAGCAGTTTGTGCCTTCAAGGAGGGTGTTAAGTATCGAGAGTTGAATCTGCAATTCAGTCGGACAGGAGATATGTCTCTGTCCCGGATGATGGAGATCGCCACCAAGTATGCTAATGGTGAAGAGGAAGACCGACTCCGGAGCGGCAAACATAAAACTGTCGCCCAGGAAACCGGAGGAGGGAATTCCAATCGGAAGCAGAAGCGCAAGGCCGAACCAGCTGCTCCTGGTGAAGCTTTAGTGGTGGCTCGGGAAGCCCAAAGGACCCTGGAAGACTTACTGGCTTTGGAGGTAGATGCATCATGAGTTTCCTCGTTGTCTGGGACCTTGTCGATATCCATATCAGTCGCGGCAGAGGCCGGGCTTGGAAAGGTTCATCATCCACTCGGCCAGTACAAGAGAATCAGTTGGAACAAGAAAATACGGGAAGAACATTTACCCAGAAGCAACAGGAACATCCATCTTGATTCTAGGCAAGGTCTTCCGAGCCTTTGAAGGATTGATCTTGGGCTGCTTGGTGACTTTCTCAGCCAATTCTAGAGTCGAAGACCAAGCACGCTTTTGAGATGGAGCACTTGAGGCCACAGCCTTACCGCGCCTGCCCGTGGGATCATGATGCTGCTTGGATCGACGTTCTGAATGAGGCGGTGAGTCGACTATCTCCTCATCGTCCGACTCGTCGCTCTCATCTTCGTCATCGTCGGCTGGTGACTCCCATTTGCCGCTCTCCTCCACGCTGTCCTCGCCCTCATGGTCCTGCTCCAGAGCTTGTTCGCCATTTGGCATTGAGTACATCTCTGTGTAAATCTACAAGACAAGGAGCCGAGCGGAAATCAGTCGGATTAACAAATAGTCGGAAAACACATCCAAATGCAATCGGTTATAGCGTCCAAACCTTGTCTGGCTGGTTGCTGTCGCTGAAAGGGTTGACTCTCCTGGCGCCCCTGGGGTTGTCCTTGTTCCCGGTGATGCCCCTCAGCCATTGGGCCACTGTTTTAGCCGGCACCTCCTCTAGATGAACACGAGCAGTGTCACCGGCCCCGGAGTACATCCACATGGAGTGGTCACGGGCCTGGAGCGATTGAATGCGCAGACTGAGGAACACCTCCAGCAGATCCATGCCGGTGACACCTTGGTTGATCAGCTGAACCACCCTCTCGACGAGCATGCATGTCTCCGCCTTCTCCGCGGCGGTCACTTTCAACGAAGATGGAGTCTGAACACGATCAAAAGAAAAAGGAGGAAGTCTAGTCGACTGGCCTGGGGTCGCGATATCCTGGCAGTAGAACCAGGTCGACTGCCATCCCCTGACCGACTCAGGAAGAGTCATCGAAGGAAAGGAGCTCCTCTTCCTCTTCTGGATACCCAGGCCCCCACACATCTGAATAACATGGGTTTTCTCGTCGTTCGAGTTTGCTTTCTTCACTGTTTGGGAGCGGATGGTGAAAATGTGCTTGAAAATACCCCAGTGCGGTTGACACCCCAGGAAATTCTCGCACATGGGCACGAATGCGGCAAGATATGTGATGGTGTTGGGAGTAAAATGATGGAGTTGAGCCCCAAAGAAATTCAAGAAACCTCGAAAAAAGGGTGTGGAGGAAGCGAGAAGCCGCGGTCAACATGGGTGGCGAGCAGAACACACTCACCCGGTCGCGGCTGCGGCTCCGTTTCCCCCTCCGGCAACTGCACAGCCTCATGGACGATCAGCCCTAACTCGGCCATCTCATCCAAGTCTTCCTGCCGAAGTGAAGATCGGATCCAATCTCCCTGGATCCAACCCGACGTCAGCCCCGAGCGCGATGAAGATCCCCGATTCGTCTTCTTGTTTTTCGCCGCCCCCGTCGCCTTCTTCGCGCGTTCCAGTGCCGCCGTTTTCTCCTTCCCCATGGCCGCGGAGCGGCGGCATCGAGAGTGGAGAAGCCAGATGGGGTGAAGGAGCTAGAGGAAGAAGAAGGAGAATGGGCACGCACAGTGCAGACGCCTCGGCCTCGTCGCTTTTAAAGGCCCACTTCCGAGTGGCTGACGCGTGGGTCCGGGCGATCCTGTCAAATCCCTCAACAGTCGCACACGGGATATGTGGCGAAAAAGGTGGCGCAGAAATCGAAACATCCTGTTTATCCACTCCGCTTACCACGGCGCGCTCCGCCTGGCGCGCTTCCACCGAAATTTTGAATCTCGTGAAATCCGAGATCCTCTGCAACCGATCACGCCAAAGATTTCACGTCAAAGACAACACTTGACGGGGGACGTTATAAAAACCAATCGGCAATTTCTAAATCGATCAAGGCGACTGAAACGAAGCCGAAGTTCCAACACTAGCCTCCGTTCAGACATGAATTCTTGAGAAAGGCAAGAGTCAAAGCAAGATCAACTTCAACCTTCTTTTCACTCGGACCTCAATCCATTCGGGGGCTAATGATGAGGACATAGACCTGGGGTAGGGTAATAGGTCTGACCTATACGTCCTACCTAAGGTCCTTGTCTTAGAAGCAAAGAAGTTCAAGAGTAAATAGGGAGGGCCCAACAAAGGTGTCGAGTGCAATCGACTTGACCTACATTCACTCGGAGACCCCTCCTTCTTTACGTCACTCGACCATTCCACCATTCAACCATGTAAAAGACCACTCGACGTACAAAAGACCTAAAGCCACTCTGCGCAGCAACGGTCGGGCGTCTACTCATAGACTTAATGATCATTTATAGCACTTTATTATTGACGTTACCTGTAACGCTCTCGCTTTATGTACATTGAACCCTGTGTAACGAAGGGGAGCTGGGGTCCTGGCGCACTCTATATAAGCCACCCCCTCCTCTGAGACAAGGGTTCGCACCCCCTGTAACACACACACGCATAATCCAGTCGACCGCCTCCGGGCTCCGAGACGTAGGGCTGTTACTTCTTCTGAGAAGGGCCCGAACTCGTAAAACTCGCGTGTACAACTTC
>NC_057811.1:319979992-319981027 GCF_018294505.1 Triticum aestivum
AGACTTACTGGCTTTGGAGGTAGATGCATCATGAGTTTCCTCGTTGTCTGGGACCTTGTCGATATCCATATCAGTCGCGGCAGAGGCCGGGCTTGGAAAGGTTCATCATCCACTCGGCCAGTACAAGAGAATCAGTTGGAACAAGAAAATACGGGAAGAACATTTACCCAGAAGCAACAGGAACATCCATCTTGATTCTAGGCAAGGTCTTCCGAGCCTTTGAAGGATTGATCTTGGGCTGCTTGGTGACTTTCTCAGCCAATTCTAGAGTCGAAGACCAAGCACGCTTTTGAGATGGAGCACTTGAGGCCACAGCCTTACCGCGCCTGCCCGTGGGATCATGATGCTGCTTGGATCGACGTTCTGAATGAGGCGGTGAGTCGACTATCTCCTCATCGTCCGACTCGTCGCTCTCATCTTCGTCATCGTCGGCTGGTGACTCCCATTTGCCGCTCTCCTCCACGCTGTCCTCGCCCTCATGGTCCTGCTCCAGAGCTTGTTCGCCATTTGGCATTGAGTACATCTCTGTGTAAATCTACAAGACAAGGAGCCGAGCGGAAATCAGTCGGATTAACAAATAGTCGGAAAACACATCCAAATGCAATCGGTTATAGCGTCCAAACCTTGTCTGGCTGGTTGCTGTCGCTGAAAGGGTTGACTCTCCTGGCGCCCCTGGGGTTGTCCTTGTTCCCGGTGATGCCCCTCAGCCATTGGGCCACTGTTTTAGCCGGCACCTCCTCTAGATGAACACGAGCAGTGTCACCGGCCCCGGAGTACATCCACATGGAGTGGTCACGGGCCTGGAGCGATTGAATGCGCAGACTGAGGAACACCTCCAGCAGATCCATGCCGGTGACACCTTGGTTGATCAGCTGAACCACCCTCTCGACGAGCATGCATGTCTCCGCCTTCTCCGCGGCGGTCACTTTCAACGAAGATGGAGTCTGAACACGATCAAAAGAAAAAGGAGGAAGTCTAGTCGACTGGCCTGGGGTCGCGATATCCTGGCAGTAGAACCAGGTCGACTGCCATCCC
>NC_057811.1:319981037-320025231 GCF_018294505.1 Triticum aestivum
AATCGATCAAGGCGACTGAAACGAAGCCGAAGTTCCAACACTAGCCTCCGTTCAGACATGAATTCTTGAGAAAGGCAAGAGTCAAAGCAAGATCAACTTCAACCTTCTTTTCACTCGGACCTCAATCCATTCGGGGGCTAATGATGAGGACATAGACCTGGGGTAGGGTAATAGGTCTGACCTATACGTCCTACCTAAGGTCCTTGTCTTAGAAGCAAAGAAGTTCAAGAGTAAATAGGGAGGGCCCAACAAAGGTGTCGAGTGCAATCGACTTGACCTACATTCACTCGGAGACCCCTCCTTCTTTACGTCACTCGACCATTCCACCATTCAACCATGTAAAAGACCACTCGACGTACAAAAGACCTAAAGCCACTCTGCGCAGCAACGGTCGGGCGTCTACTCATAGACTTAATGATCATTTATAGCACTTTATTATTGACGTTACCTGTAACGCTCTCGCTTTATGTACATTGAACCCTGTGTAACGAAGGGGAGCTGGGGTCCTGGCGCACTCTATATAAGCCACCCCCTCCTCTGAGACAAGGGTTCGCACCCCCTGTAACACACACACGCATAATCCAGTCGACCGCCTCCGGGCTCCGAGACGTAGGGCTGTTACTTCTTCTGAGAAGGGCCCGAACTCGTAAAACTCGCGTGTACAACTTCACCATAGCTAGGATCTTGCCTCTACATACCTACCCCCCATTCTACTGTCAGTCTTAGACCCACGACAGTTGGCGCCCACCGTGGGGCAGGTGTCTTAGCGACTTGTTGGAGAAGTTGCGATTTTTCCGATCCCCATCATCATGGTTTCCGGCGGAGGGTTGGCCGAGGGCCGCAAGATCCATCTCGACGCACTCGTGTTCGTCGCCGACGACTCCGCTTGGCTCCAAGAGGCTCCACTCGACGTCGAGGCGCTCCCTGTCCGCGGGGCAACGCACTTTCGTGCGTGCGTCTGCGGCGTTCGTCTTCGGCAGCCGTCGACTCAGTATCGGTCGGCTCCTGTGGTGTCCTCGCTCCCCGCTGTTCGCCGGCGCAAGCGTTCCAGTCGGTCCCGGCTCCAGCGGTGGGTGACGCATGCGGTGGCCCGCCACTCGGCCACCCCGCAAGTCGCGGCAATCGAGCCCGACGAAACTCTCTAGGGCCTGTTCGACTGGCTCCATCGAGACTGCATCCGAGTGTGACAGCAGTGACCCTCGGCGGAAGTCCTGATGGTCAACGGACCGTGCAGTCCTCTGGCTTACCCCGCGACGACGGTGGCGATGGCGGCGGCGATCCGTCGCGCGTCCACGAGGAGTACCGCCCCGAGCCCCTCTCTTCACAGCAGAGGGAAGAGCTTCGCCGCCGTAACATGGATGCACTTCACACTCCTATCGTTGGAGAAACCCCCAAAGCCCGGGCATTGGAGGAGGCGCGCCTGGCCAACTTGGTTGAGCGCACTCGACTGGAGAACCTCCAGCACGCACTCGATGAGCATGCTCGGCAGCGGATTCCTGAATCCCGTCGACGACAGCTTTTTCCGCCTCCAACTCAGGTATACCGAACTCCGATTCAGAATCTCACAATTGCAGCCCGAATAGCAGAGTCGATTCAGCCTTCCCAGTCGGAGGCTGGCAGAGGTTTGATGCAGATCCGAGATTTACTCCGGGCAGCGGGAGAGCAGAACACAGCCATATCTCAGTCGCGGAATAGGATTCACAGCAGATCTGTGATGGCAGACACAATTCAGTCGGCTCACAGCCCAAGATCGCCTCCGAAGCGTGAGGGACGTGGAGACCGGCGAGATCAGTACAGAAACCGTGAGCAGTATGATCACCGACTCGACCATGATGACCGTCGTCGAGTGCCCACACCTCCCCCGAGGAGTGGGTCATATGTGCCTCGGCAGCACGATGACAGACGCCCTCACAATGGTGGACGAAGAATTCCAATCGATCCTAGAGAGCCAGGCTTTGATGCGAGATCTATTCTCGTTCAAGGTCTGGTTGACAGGAACGGGGCACACAGAGAGGGCCATGATAGAGATTATCCGATTGGAAGCAGAGTGCATGTTTCAGGTCCCGAGTGTTTCAGCAGAGCCATCAGGGCTGCGGTGATTCCTCCCAACTTCAGGTTGGCTACTGGAATCAGCAAGTTCACTGGTGAGTCCAAGCCTGACACTTGGCTCGAGGACTACCGAGTGGCTGTGCAGATCGGTGGCGGCAATGATGAAGTGGCCATGAAACACCTTCCTCTTATGTTGGAAGGCTCAGCCAGAGCGTGGTTGAATCAGTTAGCACCTGGCAGCATATATAGTTGGGAAGAACTCACCCGAGTGTTTGTCAGAACCTTTGAGGGTACTTGCAAATGGCCGGCAGGGTTAACAAAATTACAGTCCTGCGTGCAGAAACTGAATGAGACCTTGAGAGATTACATCCAGAGATGGATCACATTGCATCATACAGTGGAGAATGTGTCAGATCACCAAGCAGTTTGTGCCTTCAAGGAGGGTGTTAAGTATCGAGAGTTGAATCTGCAATTCAGTCGGACAGGAGATATGTCTCTGTCCCGGATGATGGAGATCGCCACCAAGTATGCTAATGGTGAAGAGGAAGACCGACTCCGGAGCGGCAAACATAAAACTGTCGCCCAGGAAACCGGAGGAGGGAATTCCAATCGGAAGCAGAAGCGCAAGGCCGAACCAGCTGCTCCTGGTGAAGCTTTAGTGGTGGCTCAAGGAAAGTTCAAGGGGAAGCCCAAAGGACCCTGGCAGACTTACTGGCTTTGGAGGTAGATGCATCATGAGTTTCCTCGTTGTCTGGGACCTTGTCGATATCCATATCAGTCGCGGCAGAGGCCGGGCTTGGAAAGGTTCATCATCCACTCGGCCAGTACAAGAGAATCAGTTGGAACAAGAAAATACGGGAAGAACATTTACCCAGAAGCAACAGGAACATCCATCTTGATTCTAGGCAAGGTCTTCCGAGCCTTTGAAGGATTGATCTTGGGCTGCTTGGTGACTTTCTCAGCCAATTCTAGAGTCGAAGACCAAGCACGCTTTTGAGATGGAGCACTTGAGGCCACAGCCTTACCGCGCCTGCCCGTGGGATCATGATGCTGCTTGGATCGACGTTCTGAATGAGGCGGTGAGTCGACTATCTCCTCATCGTCCGACTCGTCGCTCTCATCTTCGTCATCGTCGGCTGGTGACTCCCATTTGCCGCTCTCCTCCACGCTGTCCTCGCCCTCATGGTCCTGCTCCAGAGCTTGTTCGCCATTTGGCATTGAGTACATCTCTGTGTAAATCTACAAGACAAGGAGCCGAGCGGAAATCAGTCGGATTAACAAATAGTCGGAAAACACATCCAAATGCAATCGGTTATAGCGTCCAAACCTTGTCTGGCTGGTTGCTGTCGCTGAAAGGGTTGACTCTCCTGGCGCCCCTGGGGTTGTCCTTGTTCCCGGTGATGCCCCTCAGCCATTGGGCCACTGTTTTAGCCGGCACCTCCTCTAGATGAACACGAGCAGTGTCACCGGCCCCGGAGTACATCCACATGGAGTGGTCACGGGCCTGGAGCGATTGAATGCGCAGACTGAGGAACACCTCCAGCAGATCCATGCCGGTGACACCTTGGTTGATCAGCTGAACCACCCTCTCGACGAGCATGCATGTCTCCGCCTTCTCCGCGGCGGTCACTTTCAACGAAGATGGAGTCTGAACACGATCAAAAGAAAAAGGAGGAAGTCTAGTCGACTGGCCTGGGGTCGCGATATCCTGGCAGTAGAACCAGGTCGACTGCCATCCCTTGACCGACTCAGGAAGAGTCATCGAAGGAAAGGAGCTCCTCTTCCTCTTCTGGATACCCAGGCCCCCACACATCTGAATAACATGGGTTTTCTCGTCGTTCGAGTTTGCTTTCTTCACTGTTTGGGAGCGGATGGTGAAAATGTGCTTGAAAATACCCCAGTGCGGTTGACACCCCAGGAAATTCTCACACATGGGCACGAATGCGGCAAGATATGTGATGGTGTTGGGAGGAAAATGATGGAGTTGAGCCCCAAAGAAATTCAAGAAACCTCGAAAAAAGGGTGTGGAGGAAGCGAGAAGCCGCGGTCAACATGGGTGGCGAGCAGAACACACTCACCCGGTCGCGGCTGCGGCTCCGTTTCCCCCTCCGGCAACTGCACAGCCTCATGGACGATCAGCCCTAACTCGGCCATCTCATCCAAGTCTTCCTGCCGAAGTGAAGATCGGATCCAATCTCCCTGGATCCAACCCGACGTCAGCCCCGAGCGCGATGAAGATCCCCGATTCGTCTTCTTGTTTTTCGCCGCCCCCGTCGCCTTCTTCGCGCGTTCCAGTGCCGCCGTTTTCTCCTTCCCCATGGCCGCGGAGCGGCGGCATCGAGAGTGGAGAAGCCAGATGGGGTGAAGGAGCTAGAGGAAGAAGAAGGAGAATGGGCACGCACAGTGCAGACGCCTCGGCCTCGTCGCTTTTAAAGGCCCACTTCCGAGTGGCTGACGCGTGGGTCCGGGCGATCCTGTCAAATCCCTCAACAGTCGCACACGGGATATGTGGCGAAAAAGGTGGCGCAGAAATCGAAACATCCTGTTTATCCACTCCGCTTACCACGGCGCGCTCCGCCTGGCGCGCTTCCACCGAAATTTTGAATCTCGTGAAATCCGAGATCCTCTGCAACCGATCACGCCAAAGATTTCACGTCAAAGACAACACTTGACGGGGGACGTTATAAAAACCAATTGGCAATTTCTGAATCGATCAAGGCGACTGAAACGAAGCCGAAGTTCCAACACTAGCCTCCGTTCAGACATGAATTCTTGAGAAAGGCAAGAGTCAAAGCAAGATCAACTTCAACCTTCTTTTCACTCGGACCTCAATCCATTCGGGGGCTAATGATGAGGACATAGACCTGGGGTAGGGTAATAGGTCTGACCTATACGTCCTACCTAAGGTCCTTGTCTTAGAAGCAAAGAAGTTCAAGAGTAAATAGGGAGGGCCCAACAAAGGTGTCGAGTGCAATCGACTTGACCTACATTCACTCGGAGACCCCTCCTTCTTTACGTCACTCGACCATTCCACCATTCAACCATGTAAAAGACCACTCGACGTACAAAAGACCTAAAGCCACTCTGCGCAGCAACGGTCGGGCGTCTACTCATAGACTTAATGATCATTTATAGCACTTTATTATTGACGTTACCTGTAACGCTCTCGCTTTATGTACATTGAACCCTGTGTAACGAAGGGGAGCTGGGGTCCTGGCGCACTCTATATAAGCCACCCCCTCCTCTGAGACAAGGGTTCGCACCCCCTGTAACACACACACGCATAATCCAGTCGACCGCCTCCGGGCTCCGAGACGTAGGGCTGTTACTTCTTCTGAGAAGGGCCCGAACTCGTAAAACTCGCGTGTACAACTTCGCCATAGCTAGGATCTTGCCTCTACATACCTACCCCCCATTCTACTGTCAGTCTTAGACCCACGAAAACCGCCGCTACCATGCTCCTCTCTACGAATGATACGATCAAGCTACTCACTCGAGAGCCCCCCTTGATAGTATGACTATCGATCCTACAACCCGGTCTCCCAGCTAACATCATGAGACCGGTAAGATGGAAACCTTTCAAGGTTATACCTTTGCCTTGTGCATAGTCCACTAAAATTAGATGATGACAATCTTGACCTCCTCAAGTTGGACCACCTTTCTTGATTGTGCTGACTCGATGGAGACTAGTGAATTGCTCGCCCATACTCCACGATGGATGAGCCTCTCTTTGGCACATTTTCACATGTCCATTATCACCAAAATTGAGGGCAAGCTTCAAGCATGTGATCTCTTCGTGATGCTTCACTTGAACTTGCACAACGCAACCTTGATGAGGGTCACCACTTGAGGTCATCCTCCATAGGTTATATGACATCTTCCTTTTGATGCAAGCCCACAACATACCTAACCCCACAAAGAAACCTTACATAGACCATGGGCTAGTACACAAAGCATAATGGACAATGCTTACTCTCGGCGTTCTGGGAACCAGGGTACCTAGACTTGCCTGCCAGCGGCTCATGGCGTGGCTCCATCGACGGCATGGTACGACCCATCTACAAGGTCATCAGGAGAAGACCCTCGCGAGGGGCCAAACCTCGCGAGGGGGACGACGCCAAGACCTCCTGAGGGAGCGACCTCCTCCGAAGGCTGCTCCTGAGGAGTGGAGATTCCTATGCAAGCGACCAACCTCATGAGGTTGCGGTGACGCAAGACATGACGACCAAGGCCAGGCGGGCGCCAGCGGGCACAGGGAAGACAATTTTCCCTTTGGTGTTAAGGAGGCAAGCGCAGGTGTGGGTTCCTGAGGAATCAGGCAAAGGTTTCCATTCCAGTGCCACGCGACCAAGACCGCCAGGACAGCAGGAAGGATGTCATCGCCGAGCCCACCGTGGTGTCACAGCTAGGAGCTTTACAGGCGAAAACCACCTTTTGTCAGGATAAGATGTACTATCTGTCCCCTTGCAAATTGACCACTATGGGATCCCTTCCCGCCTAGTTTTTGGAGGAAGAGGACCAAGGCCACTATAAATATAGGTTAGCCACCACCATAAAGGGGATCCATTCCACCCTCACCAGAGCAGACCTCACGAGGTTGTTCATCCTCGGCCCCTCGTGAGGCCAATCCACCACAAAGAAGGAGTATGGTCTTACACCGCAAGGTGGCCCCAACCTGGGTAAACTGCCGAGTCCATCTTCTTCCTTATTCATCGAGCTAGGCCGTGGGGCGATGGGTTGGCTGGCCGGAGAGGTTGAGTTCTTCGCACACGCCACAGAGTTCGAACCTTCCTTGGGTCTGCGGAGCCCTGAATCCGACACTTACCATACCATGAGATCACATGATCCCATTCGGTACATCTTCTATGCTTTGTTTGTTGATCAACTTGAATTCACTCTTTGCAGTTTTACTTGATCAACCTTGTATATTATCATCTCTCCTCATAAATATGATGTCTTGAAGGTAAACATGAAAGATCATACAATGTTCTTCTTCAATACATGTTTGCAATAGGCTCAGCTCTCACATGACAAATCTTTGGACAACTCCTTGAATAACACCTTGGTCATCAAATAATCTTACATTCAACCTTGAAACCAACATATGGTCTTCAAGCATTGCCCATGGACAAACCTTAAAGTATAACTCAAAGACACTATTAGTCTATAGGGATTGGCATTAATTACCAAAATCAAACATAGGGCACCATGCTCTTTGAGTAACTTGTGTCAGGCACGAGAAAGATTTTGCCACTAGTATCATGTCTATCGGTGGCGTACAAAACAAAATACCAGTGGCGGGTGCTACTTTTGCCATGCCGCTAGTAACTACTACCTCCTTCCTGGTTTATTACTCACCATTGTATTTTGAGCCTAAGTTTGACCATATATTTGACTAGCAAAATGTTAATGCATGTCACCAAAATTATATTGTTGAATTTGTTTATAAATGTTTTTCAATGATATTATTTTTCTACATACAACTTATAATTTATTATTTAACATCATGGTAAAATTATTATCAAAAATACGAGGGGGGTTAGTAAACCAGGAGGTAGTAGTTACTAGTAGCAGGTAGGTCATCAGTAACGGGACCTGGTAGGATTTTTGGGCCCACCACTAGTAACCAAATCTGCAATATGATATTGCACCAGGGAGACATGGGCGGTGACCAGATCTACACCACCTCCGACACCGTCGTCGCTAGAGGCCACCGCTGGGTGTTGCCTATACGGTGGCGGCGACGATGATGGGGCTATTCTTCCTCTTTGTTCTAGGGAGAGATGACAATATGGCGGCTCCTTGCGCGGTGACTGGCACACGTGTAACATTGACGTGGTGAGCTGTTGAGCCCTAGCAGCGGTCGCTGGATCGGAAGGCAGTCTTTGTGGCGAACTCTCCCTCACAAATTGGCAGATCGACAAGGTAATGTCAACCTGACAGCAACACCGGTCACATATTGGGTTGTTTGCTTGGCCAACACGTGATCTAGCTGGTGACATTTTCCCTATCCCCGAGTACTCTTTAGGAGGATCCGCTCCATGCCGCCAGCTCCCAGTTGTTGCGTCTGCTGTCTCCTCGCACAAGGATGCACTATGCAGGAACCCGGACAAATTCCACCCTTCCCACGGATATATCCTTTGATTTGTCGATTGATCCTCCGCTTCCATGGCCAATGCACTACAACTCGGCCACCAGGTCACCGAACCACCTCACCGCGGTGGTCCCCTAATGTGGTTGCCGTGACGTTCTGCATTGGGTGGCGATGGCTCAAGGATAGGTAATGGTTTGGTCGGCGGCAGTAACAATGTTGTGGCAAAAGCGACTATAGTATGAAGAGGTGCGGCAATGGACTAGGATGGTGCAGTATGAATTGTCATGTCTTGGCGCCGCCGTCTTCGTCAGATCACTAGCTTTGAGTCAAGTGTGCATGATGTTGTTGTTACGATATTGGGCTGTATGTTTTGTGCATCAACTCTTTGTTCGTAGGCATTATCTTAATTGTGTGTTAATGTCCATACCAGGGCTATGAAGATAGTTGGCTGTGTCCGGGCATGTAACCCACGGAATGGTTCAAATTTCAATTTTTTTCATGATCATGGTGTGTGGGTGTGTGCTTTCACTCAGCATTGTCTTCTTCGGTAAGTAGTGATGGCAATACACGAGACATTGAATTGGTGGTGTTGTCTGATTACCGGGTCTCGAGTTCCAATGCAAAATCCCTACATATGACCTTCGGTAGTTGCATTTAGGAATGTCGGCAATTATACGTTGTTTCCTGTTGAAGGTATTGCTTTTCTCGGACGTCCCCTCTGGGTTGAAAATACATGATCTAACCTTCATAGGCCGAATCTGGGGACCACGGTGCATGCGCATCGTTTCATTCGTGGAGGTGTTCCTTTTGGAGAAACTTTCTTGTAGTCATGTATTGTGAAAGAGAGTGGATGGTTGTCACTGCTTGTTTGTTGTGCGTCGTTGGTCGTATCGACTCCCTTTGTTTTTCATTCTTCTTCTTTTTATCATTGTTGCTCGTATACATCCTCAATATGTGAACTTGGTTTGGATACCGTGTCGTTGCAAAGGCTACGTGTAATTGATCTCATCTTGGTAATAATATGTTACTCTGTGAAAATAATGTGAATTATTGGAGCACATACCTAACTACGGGCGCTTTTCTTTTATTCTCCGTATTGCCTTTTGGTTAACGAAATAATGGTCCTCTGGTACTTGCAATCATGCCTAGATTAAAATAACGCATACATTTTTTTCAAAAATATAAATCGTATTTATTATAAAGATTCAACAGAAGTACGAAAAACCTGAAGTATAATACAAATTACATCAAGAGTTCTAGATCTCCAAACGACTACTGCCATCGCTAGAACGAGACGCGAACGCATCTATGTCGCCGCTCTTCTGCGGAAGCCGGCTTGATCTTGTCGATGACAACCGATAAGTCTTCGTGTAGCTGACCCCAGTGACCAGCGTCCTAGAGCTATAGTCGTCGCGAGTGAAGTAAGGAACCATTGAATTGATCTGAAACGCTTGATATAAAAACTCGTTGTCGCACGCGAATGACTATAAACCCTAACTTCGCCGTGCCAAGAAGAGATCATTAACCTACACCGAAGCTCCGTCCAGGACGCTCAGACTGGCGAATTCGAGGAGAATCGGGAGACCAACTCATAAATAAAGCATCGCTTTCAACACGAACGTTGTTGCAAAAAAAAACTAACTTAAGATACTAGCCATCGACAATGTACCTGTAACCTCCTCCCTTCACCAGTCGCCTAAATGGTTGTTGAGGGGAGACGGATCTAGAGGTTCGCCGGCAGAGGAGCTCCCTATCCGTCGCTCAAGACAAGGAAGGAGACGAGACGGAATGCACCGTGTAGTATGAAGAGATCAGGCAATAAAAGAGGAAAAAACGGCGCACACGCGGTTGTCCGAATAAAAAGGCATAAAATGCTGATTTTTTTAACACAGTACAGGCGCAAGCGCTCATATACACGCGCATACACTCACCCCTATGAACGCACACACGCACACCCTACCCCTATGAGCACCTCCGAAAGACTGAGCAGGCATATTATTTTGAAATTTACGAAGTCAACATAGGCACCTCGTCGTCGACGGAAACGTCTCCTCTCATTGAATGCGCATCACCGGAAATCCTGAAATAAATCCAGGAATAAATGCGAGCACCAGGACTTGAACCCTGATGGCTGGGGATACCACATTCCATTTAACCATCCAACCACAGGTCGGTTCGCAAAAGTTGAATTATTTGGAGGGCAGGGGAAGCGTGGGTGTGGGTGCACGCTTTGGCACCTAAACCTCGTTTTTCTGCTGTGACGATTTCAATTCAGTTTAACCACGAAAGGTGAGAGCGTGAGATTATTTAGTTCACAACATGCCGCGTGCAACCGACGATAAAGCTAAAGTCACCGGACAAACAAAAAACATTTGTCCGTGTCGTTATGCATCCATGACACGTAGGAGTATATTAATATAGGACAAGACACAAGTCCCTACAAAATGTATTGCATCATACTACCGCGTTGAAACTTTACTCGATTTCCAATTGCTAACAGGCCATCAAATCGACATGCATGGATACAAAATGCAACTAGATAAAGAAAGAAGCAACTGCCAGGGTCTTCCACTTGTGGTACACACCAAAAGGCCCGCTACACGGCAAGAGTCCGCAGTGTCGTCACCTAAACAAGTACTACAAGTCAGCCTGAAGCGGTTATGTTATTAGGGCATGTATACAATGATAATGGTAGCATATTGATACAAATGCCCCATAAAAAAAGTAAAGTATTTGAGGCATTTTTTTTTGCGGGTGAAAGTATTTGAGGCATCTATATTAAAAAAAGTATTTGAGGCATCTATATTAAATGTTTCTCCTCAATGCAAACTAATACTAGTGGTTCATCGAATAAAAAATAAAGACTCTAATACATATTCATTTTTACTTTTCACTCTAACTTTTTCAGTTTTTTACACTGGACCACACTTTTTCTCTTCAAGCACCGGCCTCCCGCAGTGGATCCCGCTTTCTCATGCGAACCTACTTTCCCTGGCATCCAATCATACATGGCATACGAGGAATCACCCTAGGACTATGCATTGGCCATGCCCTCAGGACATCTCCCACGCCCACCCTTAAACCGGACACCGTATTTCTTTATGGAATGGGACCAGGCCGCGAAAACTGATGCGGGAGCCAGCCATTCAAATGTACTCGCATACATTTTAAACCAAATTTCGACTAACCAGACGATTTTCATCAAAACGACATAATTTATCAATGTTCGGATAAAAATAGCACAAATCATCCATAAATAACATGCGAATATGTCAAGTATAGCAATAGTTCAAATTCAACAAGATTAACCGGATGTTGAACAAAGTTATGATTGATGGGTATGAGGAGCCCCAGACGTGCATGACTGCGTCCGACACGACAGACTGGCGTGCGGTAACCACATGGACACCCGTCGTTATCCAGCGGTCCGCTGAGAGCGCCGCTCCGGCGCATCGCACGAGGTGCCAAAATTTTCTATTTAGCCAGACGGTGACCCCGAACCCTAGCTAGAGCCCCATTTACCTTCCTCTGCGATGCCACCACCCATCCGCCCGCAACTACGATAGCCATGGCCCGGCAGCGGATCACCACCTATGCCATTGCTCACTCTTGAGTACGGGTTGCAGCTCCTAGAGGAGATCCAGGCATGGCGCGCCGCTCGGATTGCAATCAACTAGTTTTCGGACTCTTCAGAGCACGACGAGCAGCAGGAAGAGAAGGCGCCGGACGCAAACATGGTGGAGGAGGAAAAGGAGGGGTAGGAAGGCGAGACGAATCTGGCACCTCCTGCTTCCGGATTTGACATGTGCGACGCGCAAGCGGAGTTCGTGGCCGCTCAAGAAGAGGAGATGGCGGGGCAAGATATCGTCCTTGACATCATCCAGTCAAAGGCATAGGTGGAGGCCAACCTCCACCTCTCCACAAGGCGCAAGTGCAGCGTCATGAACCAATGACGATTCTATGTACATTATGTGGGGTCAACTGAACCCGCAACTTTTGAAGTAAACAACCTAAATTTTCTATGCAATTATTGTACACTATGAAGAAAATAATTCTAAAAGTTAGCAATGACCCCACAGATTCTTCTGGCTGGCTTCGCCATTGGTATGAACTGTTCACAGATATGGAGTGTGACGAGGAGCCAGAGCTGTGGCCAGCAACTAACAACCGGGAGGCGGATCCGTCCAGCACTGCTGACACCAAGGTCATCTACATCTCCGACGACTGAGTATTAGTAATCGAATTTGTAGCTAGTAGTACGTAGCTTTTAGTATTGCATGATGTTGTATGGATTTAGGGTGTCAAATTTGAGTTATGTGGTTGTGGCAGAAGAAAATGAGGGGTGACCGGGCCCGGGTGCGTCCACGGACATATGATATGTCAAATTTGTGGTATGCTACTGTAGATGCTCTACATATCAATTTTGAAGCGAACACCCTTCAAGTTGATGACCGGCTAACTCAAAGCGCTCATACCGTATGGCGCCGCCTCCCCTGGTCAACTACTTCAACCCTATGTGATCGGATCTCGTGTGAGACGATGAGAGAGACCACAAATAACTTGCAGGTACATTTCCGTAAACCTCGAGTCATTGAAAATTTCTAAGCTCTATGTGGGATTGATAATGTTATTTCAAAAAGGGACACAACTCAACCCTATGCACACGTACTGATGTTAAATATATACCTAATGGCATACAAACAAACCTAAAATAAGTTGTGCGCCCTTGGATACAACAACGAGATCAAGTGGACATGTCTATCTTTGTTGTCATTGGTCTTGGCGGTGATGTTGGCGGTGTTTAATAAGGTCTTCTCCGTTTTCTCTAGTGATGAGATAGGGTGGACATATTTGGCTTACCTCTGTGAAGACATGGGAAGGGGGTCGACTGTATCTTTGTTCAGCTGGTGGTGCTTCGGCAGCAAAGGCGTTATTCTGTAGACTCAGGTAGACCTATAGTTGTGACAGAACTAATATCACCTTTGCCTCTAACCATGGATCCTTGTGGACTGACACTTCCTCTCCGTGATCGATGACTTCCCAGCTGCCACCTAAATATGCTTTCTTGTTCTAGCAATAACAAGGAACTCCAGCGATGACAACATTAACGTTCCATGGGCTTGTGCGAGATGGAAAGGATGGAAACCCCACATGTGTTGGATTATATTTTCCCTTTCCTTTAGGGGTTTCATTTGGATTTAATCAAATGTTGGGTCATGCTAATTTACAATTTGAATTTGGTATTTTCTCCACACAAAATGATTTGGTATTGGAAAATGTTGATTTTAAGCTGACTGATTTGGCTCAACTTGATAACACTCGAGAATATGGCGACTCCCACCCTCCCACCCTCCCAAGGCGACTCCCATGGTGATTTTGGCCTTCTGCCCTAATCTCCATCCCCGGCGACCCCAATGGACGGCCTCCTCCATTGTGACTTCTCCCCCGGCCTTAAGGTCGAGGCCCAGGTGCGTCCACGTTTTGGATCTACGGTCCACTTCGTCCCCAACCCCAACTCCAAGGAGTTCTTCCTTGAAGTTTCCTTCTCTTCGGCCTCTTTTCCTCTCTCGGTGGAATCTGTTGGTTTGGCCCTCCAATCTTGTATTGGTGGAACCAGTGATGGCTTTAAGGTGCTCTGTTTGGGTGATCGTCATTTTCGATTTTCGGTGGCATCTAACCATGTTGGTCACATTTATGGCTTAAGAGATTGCATTTGGCCGGACTTCGTATGTCACTTTCATCTTCATCCTGGTGCCAAATCTCACCATAGACGTCATGATTGGCATGCAGACACTGAGATCAATGATTTGGCCTCATCACCAGGCCCGGCTATCAAATCCAAATGGCTATCTTCCAAATCAGATGTGGATCTTGATTCGGCCGACGGTGAGACATTCCGGCGAGGATACCCCACCGGAGATTTCTTTTGGCAGGTTTTCGGTTCCGTTTTCTCGGGATAATCATAATCTTTTTCGTATTGGGGCCGTTAACTTGCCAATTAGATCGGGGTCATCAGATAAGCTGCCATCTTATCAGGGTCATCGGTTTAAGCAACTTTTATGGGATTCCATTCCAGATGATAAATTGCATCATATTCTTGATGGCTGGCAAGCGGGTTATGATAATGATAGTGTTACGCACATGTTGGATATTGGATTAGTGCCATCTAAGGATTATATCTATGCTCGGCTTCAACATTGTTCCATTTGTGATCGATTTGGTCATCCGGAATCAATTTGCACAGGTGCTTTCTGTCAGCGATGTGGTGATATGACTGATACGTGTTCATGTTTGGCATCTTTCAATCGATCAAGGGTTGTTATCGCATCATCAGATGCTGCATGTCATGAGCCATGCATATCGGGCCGGCCTTTGCCACCCCATACATGTTTGGTCTGTTCAGCCTCGGGACACCGGTATGCTAGCTGCCCTAGGCTCTTGAGATGCCCGCGGTGTCAAGTTATTGGCCATTGGGCCCGAAAGCCCAATGTTTGTCATAGGTTACCCAAGCTTTGTTGGGCACCGACCCCACCCCACGCTACCGTATCTAGTGAAATCCTACCCAACAATGGAAACAGATCTTCTACGGTTTGTAATCCTATGGTGACTCGTACGACCCGTGCTTATCGGGATTCAGGCGCACATATGGTTTGGATTCGGAAGCAAAAAATCCCGCACCCGTCGGACGTGGCATCGTCTCATTGCTTGACGTTACGACTCCCTCCGCCAGGGGCAGTCAAGTCTACCTGCCAAAAACCCCAATCGGGTGCGGAGACGTCCTCCTTGTGTTTGCCACCCCTGCCTCTGCCAAGAACCACAGCTTGCTCCTCTTCGCCGGCCGCCCCTATTCCAATCTGCCGCCCTCCCTCATCGGCGGCTATGGCGAACTTTCCGGTGCATCCCTTCGCCTTTGCTCCGGATGGATCGACGTTTGACCGCGGGCCTGCACATCGCGTCCAGCAACATGTCATGGTGGTGGATGAGCCACCGCTCAACCATGATAGGTACGCCATCGTCACCATCGACCCGCCCGTTCCTGATCATCAAAAGGAGTTTTGGCTTGCTGAGGTCTGCCGCATTATCACAGTCGACCTAGGTTATGATCTGCTTGATGATTTCATTTATCCGCTATGAATTGGTTGCGTTGTTTTTTCTGATATGGAGAGCAGAGATCCAGCGATTAGAGAGGCTCCTCATGCTTTGACTGATGACTCTACTTTCAATCCGGTTCCCCATGATGAGGGTCTGAATATGCGTATGCTTGCATTCGAGTATGAGGTCTGGGTTATGTTACTTGCTTTTCCTATGGATTATCAGACTGAGCATTATGTGCACAAAGCAGTATCTAACTTTGGTAAACTTTTGGTTTGGCCTCACCCCGGGCAAAACAAGGTGCGGGTTCTTGTCAAATGTCATATCAAGGATGTGGCCGAAGTCCCACACAGTCTTTTAGTTACTAGAGTTGGTCTGTTGCCGGGTTTGGGTCGCTCTTGGTCTGTTCCTGTGTATGTGCTCAATGGTCGCAATACTATTCCAGGGCTGATGGGCACGGAGGAACCACCACCCTTGCTCAATGCCTCGCCACACCCGTATGAGCTTCCGTATTATACTGTCATGCAACATGCTCACCTGGATGAGATGGAAGCTCAACAAGCTCAGAATGATGCTGCTTGGAATGCACCTCCTGCCCAAGAACAGCTTGAGGAGAATGGTTGGAGAGCTTGGCCTGTGATTCCTCCACCGTACACAGGTTTTAGTTTCAGGTCCTTTTTTCAGTATGACGGCCCTTCACTCATGGATGCAGTGGACCTTGAACACAATGTCATTGATAACTTGTCTGATGTTTGGTCCTCTGAAGATGAAATTGCTGCTGTTGAAAGCTTGGCCGACAGTTTCATTGTAGGAAATCTTGCTGCCAGGACTGCTTTTGTCAGAGCTGGGGGAGAGTCCATCAACGTTGATATTGTCATGGACTGTGAACTGCTGTTGTGGATGGGTTCTATGCTGAAACGCATCTATACTCGTGCCCTCACCGAGGTGCCGGCCCAGAACACATGCTTTCCTGTAAACCCCTTCAAGTTTATTCAGAGACAACTGGAGGCAATCAGCGCGGCTTGGATGCTCAACTTACAGCCTGAACCTGACTACTTCTTCAGGATTTTCAGTTCTCAGTTTCAGTTGGGAATTTGCACTGCTTCTCCGCACATGGCCGATGGTAACACTGTGGTTTCTGCTGATGTCTTTGTGAAAGATTCTATTCAGTTTCAGTTGCAGGAGTCCCAGGATGTGGTTTCGGTGCTGGAAACCGATACCTATACCCAACAGGCGGACTCCACTGCCCCACCTCCTGATAATGCCCGTCAACTGATTGCATCTTCCTCGCTGTTCAATGAAGCTGCACCCCGTCATGGCAAAGCTCCACTTGACACCACTGCAGTCCGGAGGAGCACTCGGTCGAACAAGTATGACAGCTTCAAGGTCCACCAGATCACTGATGTCAAGCAGACCCGATCTAGGGTGAAGGCCAGAGTCGCTCCATCTGTCCAAGCAATCCCCATGGCAGCGGCCCCTGTCCAGGCTTCAACCGAAGAGTGCCCGCCCCCTACTTCCATTCAGGATCTACAGCAGGTGGGCATTCGATGTGGAATTGCACCCAATGATCTTTCTGAAGATAAGCTGCTAGCTGCCCAGCAGACTGCCTCTGATGAGGCTGTCTAATTTTCTTTATGCTCATGAATAAATCTTGGAATGTTTTGTCATGGAATATCAGAGGGATTAACTCTGAAAGTAAACTTTTGGCCATTAGGAATGCGATCGATATTAGTGGCTGTTCGGTGCTGTGTATCCAAGAAACTAAATGGGAATCTTTTGATTTAGCGTTTATTAAATCTTTCTGCCCCAAGCGCTTTGATAAATTTGTGTTTGCACCTTCGATTGGGGCCTCGGGTGGTATTCTCACTGTCTGGAATAGTTCATTTTTTGTGGGCACACCATGGCATGTGGAATCTTTTGCGGTGGGAGTTTCTTTTGTGTCCACACAGTCGAATGATTCCTGGAATTTGGTGAATGTCTATGGACCATGTACTGGTCAGAGACGATTAGATTTTACTTCCTGGTTGTTTGATCTTCATATTCCAGATAATGAAAATTGGCTTATATTGGGAGATTTTAATTTCATACGTTCCACGGATAACAGAAACAGACCAGGGGGTGACGCTGATGATATGTTGCTTTTCAATGAGATAATTCGAGCACAATCATTGATGGAAATTCCGGTCAAAGGAAGGGCTTTCACTTGGAGTAATATGCAAGATGATCCACTTTTGGAACAACTTGATTGGTTCTTTTCTTCTTCGAATTGGACCACCTCCTTCCCAAACACAATGCTTCTACCATTGGGGAAACCGGTGTCTGATCATATCCCGTGTGTACTCTCAATTGAATCCAAAATCCCAAAGTCAAAGATGTTCCTTTTTGAAAACTTTTGGGTTAACTGCACTGGATTCTCTGAAATTGTTGCACGATCATGGGAAAAACCTTGTTACGCCCCCAACTCAACGGCGATGGTGTGCAAAAAACTTAAGTCACTTAGGTATGACCTCAAGCTTTGGAGCAAAGGCGTCTCTAATCTGAAAGTTATGATCCATAACAGCAATGACGCCCTGACCAACCTGGATGCCCTGGAGGACAAGAGAAATTTGTTTGTGCAGGAAGCAAACTTCAGGCAAATCATGAAAGATCATCTAAACCGTCTCCTGAAAAATCAAAATGAATACTGGAGAAAGAGATGCACAATTAGATACTTTAGGTTTGCTGATGAAAACACCAAACTCTTTCAATCTTTGGCAATGGAGAGGTTTAGGCATAACTCCATTGCTAGTCTGCGAGAGGGCGATGTGGAGATCACTGATCATCTTGGGAAAGAAGGTGTGTTGTTCAACATGTACAAAGAACGTCTGGGTTTTTCTAAACCCACACACATGCGATTTGACCTGCAACGGATCATTAAAAAGGTTGAGGGCCTGGAGGTGTTATCGCCGCCCTTTTCCACTGACGAGATTGATGCTGTTGTAAAGGAAATGCCAGCCGACAGAGCCCTTGGACCCGATGGTTTTAATGGCTGTTTTCTCAAATCTTGCTGGCACATTATCAAGAAGGACATCTATAAGATGTGCCATGATTTCCATGACGGCAACCTTGATATCTCTAGCATTAGTGAGGGACACATCACCCTAATCCCAAAAACCTCCTCCCCGGAGACTGCCAACGATTACAGACCGATCACTCTGCTCAACTGCTGCTTAAAAATCATCATGAAGATCCTGGCCAATCGCCTGCAGAAAGTTATCCTTAAAATCATTCACAGAAACCAGTATGGGTTCCTCAAAGGTAGAACCATACAGGACTGCCTTGCATGGTCTTTTGAATACATTCATTAGTGCCAAGCATCTTCGAGAGAGATTATGTTGCTTAAACTGGACTTTGCCAAAGCTTTTGATACGATCGAACATGAGCTGATGTTGCAGATAATGAAACATACGGGGTTTGATGAAAGATGGCTGGGTTGGATGAAATCCATTATCTCCTCTGGTGTTTCCTCGGTGCTGTTGAATGGGGTCCCAGGTAGGAAATTCCCATGCAAGTGTGGTGTGAGGCAAGGGGACCCCATGCCACCCCTCATATTTGTTCTGGCAGCTGATCTCCTCCAAGCAGCAATCAATGACGCTTTCGATCAGGGCTTGGTCGAGTTACCATTCCCGTGCAGCCGAAGAGGTGATTACCCGGTCATCCAATATGCGGATCATATGATACTGGTCATGCCAGCCTGTCCCGATCAAGCCGCCCGCATGAAATCCATCCTAGTTGATTATGCTGACTCTGTTTGTCTGAAGATTAACTTCCACAAGTCCACGTTGATTCCCATCAATCTTGGCTTGCAACAAGCTTCTGCCCTAGCGCAAATTTTTGGCTGTACGGTCGGATCCCTACCCTTCACATACCTGGGTCTTCCCTTGGGAACGACGAAACCAACCCTGCTTGAGCTCATGCCAATGGTTTGTGCAGTTGAGAGAAAGCTGTCCACAGCACTATCCTTGCTTTCAGCTGGTGCCAAGCTCACTCTGGTAAACTCTACCATTACTTCGATGTTCATCTATGCCATGTGTACACTTAAGCTGCACCCAAAGGTGATTGAACACATTGACAAGCTGCGTAGATACTGTTTGTGGGCCAAAAACACAGAGACGGGAGTTAAAAATAATTCTTTGGCTGCTTGGGAGTTGGTCTGTAGACCGAAGCGCAACGGTGGTCTTGGGGTGATTGACATCAAAACGCAGAATGTCGGACTCCTCCTCAAACACCTTTTCAAGTTCTACAATCATCACGATGTCCCGTGGGTGACTCTAATATGGGACACTTACTGTGTGGGTCGAGTGCCACATGCAGTAGACCCGATCGGCTCCTTCTGGTGGCATGATATCATGCAGCTCAGTAACGTGTTTCGTGGCATCACTCAGGTTGCGATTGGGGACGGATCTTCAGCTTTGTTTTGGAAGGATGTGTAGATTGAACATGATCATGATGCACCACTCTCCGAAGTTTTCCCCGTGCCTTTTCCTTTTGCACAAACGAGGATGAGTCGGTGGGAACTGTTCTGGCGGCTACTGGCCCCGCTATGCTATTCCATCTACCTCTGTCTACCCAAGCAAGAGAGGAGTTCAGAGAAATTCAGCAACGATCCAGGCATGTTGTGCCGGAGAGGGATTCCGCTGATTCTTGGGTTTGTACCCTTGGAGGAAAGTTCTCGGCCAGCAAATACTACAACCACTGCTTCAGGGAAACGATGGCCGATGAGGCCTTTCTGTGGCTTTGGAAAGCCAAGAGCCCCATCAAATTCAAGCTATTTGGCTGGCTGTTGCTGGTAGACCGTCTAAACACAAGGAACATGTTGAAACGGAGACACTATACCGTTGTGGACAACAATTATGCATGCATGATGTGCCAAAACCCTCCAGAGGAAACGGTTGAACACCTCTTTTTCTCATGCCCGTTTACCCAGCGATGTTGGGCCAGAGTGGGATTGTTTTGGCCGAATGTGGGTAATAGGGCATCTTTGTTGCATGCTGGTAGAAATCAGTGGAATCAGCTGCTGTTCATGGATATTTTCTTGCTGGCTGCATGGAGCATTTGGAAGGAGAGGAACCATGAGTATTTTAGAGGGGTGCCTCACTCCTTCGCGGCATGGCTAGATAGATTCAAAAACCTACTAAGTCTGCTTGTGCACAACTGTAAAGAAGAGCTTCGCCCCTTCTTAGACTCTTATATACAAAACCTGTAACTTAGATAAACTCTTTTCTTGCTTGGTCTGAGGGGGGACTTCGAATACCCCTCACTTGTAATGATGTAATTGTTTTGGTGTGAGTAATACAAAGTCAGTGGGAGCCTCTCCCGATGTCGTCACTGTTCAAAAAAAAGCTGACTGAATTTTTGGCATGTAAGTCATCTCGACCGCTCGACACGTGGCACCTTGGGCCACCAACCGCTTATCCCTGTCCAATCTTGTCCCCTGGTAAACCATCCAGATATTTTCCCCCATCTTCATCTTCCCATCAACACACAGCTATCTCTTTCCCCCCGCATGTTGTTGTTGTCACCACCTTCCCAGGGGGACGACTCTCCGCTGAACTCCTAATTATCGCTCACCTGTCGCTGTTGTAGGCTAGGTTGGGAGGGTGCTGATGCCATGACCAGTGGCGGAGCTGCAGTGAAGTAGGCGACGCATGATGGCGTTGCTACCACACTGACGGGGGAGCTGCGGTTCAGCAGGACATGCCCTGAGTTACTGCCATGGCCGGGGACGGAGCTGCAGTGTAGCAGGCGTTTCACGACGATGTTGTTGTCGCGCTAATGAGGGAGATGCATTGTAGCAGGGAGATGCTCTGAGTTGCTGCCATGGCTGGCGGAAGGCTGCAAGCCGATGGTGGGGCTTCAATGCAGCAGGGCGCACCGGTGTTACGGTGCAGACTGTCGGTTGATGTCTCTAATATATCTATAATTTATGAAGTATTCATGTCAAGTTTATAATAATTTTATATGGGTTTGGTGCACTATTATATTATTTTTATGGACTAACATATCAAACTAGTGCCCAGTGCCAATTCATGTATTGTGCATATTTTTTGTTTTGCAGAAAAACCATACCAAACAAAGTCCAAACGCGATAAATATTTATGAAGATTTTTTATGAAATATACATGATTTTTGGCAGGAAGAATCAACTCAAGACAGTTCCCGAGGGCCCCACAAGGTAGGCCGACACGCCCTACCCCCTTGGGCGTGCCGGGGTGCCTTGTGGTCAGCACTTAGCTCGGTTAGAGCCCTTCTTTTGCTGCAAGAATTCCGGAGAAAAATCGTGTATTTTTTAGCCCAATCGGAGTTACGGATCTATGGCTATTAAAAAACGGAGAAGGGCCACAAAACATTCACAAAAAATGGACGACAGAAAAGAGATCGATCTAAAGGAGAGTTCCTGATACGGTCTCCAACGTATCTATAATTTTATATTGTTTCATGCTATTATATTATCAATCTTGGATACTTTTTATGTCTTTTTGTGCTATTTTAAATCATTTTTTGGGACTAACCTTTTAACCCAGTGCGTATTGGTAGTTGCTATTTTCTGCTTGTTTTTAGTTTTCCAGAAAATCAGTACCAAATGGATTCCAAACTCTATGAAACTTTTTGACATTTTTTTAGACAAAAGAGACCTTAGAAACTTCGGGAGGAGATCAGAGGACAAACAAGGAGACGACAAGACAACAAGGCGCACCCTTGGGTGGGGGGGTCATGCCCTGTTACCTTTTGGGCCCCTCGAGGCTCCGTCTGACCTAATTCCACTTTTATACATTCTCAATAATGGGAAACCAATAGAGAGCTACCTAGAACCCTTTTTCGCCGCTGCAAGTTTATGTTCTTCCGCGATCCTAGCTGGATGTCTTTTTCGGTACTCTTCCAGAGGGGGGATCGATCATGGAGGGTTTTTACATCATCCTTGCTCCCTTCAGATGATGCGTGAGTAGTTCACCACACACCTACGGGTCCATAACTAGTAGCTAGATGGCTTCTTCTCTCTCTTTGATCTTCAATACCATGTTCTCCTCGATCTTCTTTGAGTTATATCCGATGTAATCTCATTTGCAGTGTGTTTGTGGGGATCCGATGAATTGTAGGTTTATGATCAGGTTATTCATTGAAAGTAATTGAGTTTTTTCTGAACTTTATTATGCATGATTGTTATAGCTTTGTATTTCTCTCTGATCTATCTGTTTAGTTTGGCCGACTAGATTGATTTATCTTCAGTGGGAGAGGGGCTTTGTGATGGGTTCAATCCTGCGGTGCTCTATATCCTAGTGACAGAAGGGGACAAGACATGTATTTGTATTGTTGCCATTAAGGGTAAAACTATATTGATTGGGTTTCTTTGTCTACATCATGTCATCTTGCTTAGGCGTTACTCCATTTTTCATGAACTTAATACCATAGATGCATGTTAGATAGCGGTCGATTGGTGGAGTAATACTATTAGATGCAGGCAGGAGTCGTTCTACTTGTTTCAGACGTGATGCCTATGTACATGATCATTGCCGTGAATACGTCATAACCATGTGCTTTTCTATCAGTTACCCAACAGTAATTTGTTCACCCACCGTATGCTATGCGTTCGAGGGAGAAGCCTCTAGTAAAAAATTGTGGCCCCGGGGTCTACTTCTATTATAGTATAAAATTCAAAAATACTTTGCTGCAATTTATTTACTTTTATTTTACTTTAGAATTTATCCATCTATCTATACAAGATTTGATCCTTGCAAGTAACGAGCATTGTTCAAGATATCTTCCGGTATTCTGATAAATTGGTCGATTTACCGCTTAGCAGTGTCTGACTGATAAGATAAATCGGCTGATAAATCAGCCGATATGACGATAAATCGGACGATATGCCGATAAACTAGCCGATTTACCTCTTATCATGGGTCGGACGATAAGTTCCCGATAAGCGATATCCCCAACATTCGTAACGAGTTCAATGGGATTGAAAACCCTCTTTCCCATGTTGGGTGCAAGTATTTGCTTTTGTGTGTGTAGGTGTTGTTCACGAGGCTTTGCGTGATTCTCCTATTGGTTCAGTAAACTTGGGTTCTCACTGAGGGAAATATTTATCTCTACTGTACTACATCTCCCCTGCTCTTCGGGGAAAATCACAATGTAGCTCACAAGTAGCAGTTCCCTCTCTCTCCGGAGGGCCAAGGAAGAAGAAGAAGGAAGGGGGGGTCCTTCCCTCTCCCCTCCGGTGGCGCCGGAGTGCCGCAAGGGGCATGTCCTCCATCACCATCACCACCAACTTCTCCTTCGTTCCCATGGTGATGTGTGAGTAGTTCATCCTCGGGGTCGAACGTATGTACGAGTAGCTTTCTGTTTGATCTCTCTCTCTTTCTCGTGATCTTGATAGGACAAGATCTTGATGTACAATGAGTTTTATAAATATAGTTGGATCATATGGTGTTTTTGCCTCTCTATCTTTCTTGTGGTGAATTGAGTCTTGCTCTTTGAAGTTTCATATGTTGGATTGAATATGTTGGATTTGAGTTCACTTGATGTATGTCTTGCTTGTGGATACCTGCTACTGACCCACAAGTATATGGGATCAATTGTAGCCTTTTCAATAAGTAAGAGTGTTGAACGCAACGAGGAGCAGAAGGAAATGACAAGTGGCTTTCAGCAAGGAAATGTCTGCAAGTGCTAAAATTGTAAGTAGCAGAGTAGTTTGATATCAAGATAATTTGTAACAAGCAAGTAACGATAACGGTAACAAAAGTGCAGCAAGGTAGCCCAGTCCTTTTGAGGCAAAGGACAGGCCAAAACGGTCTCTTATAATAAGCAAAGCATTCTTGAGGGTACACGGGAATTTCATCTATGTTGGTTTGATTTGTGTTCGTTACTTTGATAATTTGATATGTGGGTGATCGGTGCTTAGGTGCTGTTCTTACTTGAACAAACCTCCTACTTATGATTAACCCCCTCGCAAGCATCTGCAACTACGAGAAAAGTATTAGGAATAAATTCTAACCATAACATCAAACTTTTGGATCCAATCGGTCCCTTACGGAATAGTGCATAAACTAGGGTCTAAGCTTCTGTCATTCTCGCAACCCATCGTCTAATAACTACTCCACAATGCATTCCCTTAGGCCCAAATATGGTGAAGTGTCATGTAGTCGACGTTCACATGACACCACTAAGGGAATCACAACGTACATACTATCAAAATATCGAACATATCAATTTCACATGATTACTCGCAATATGATTTCTCCCGTGACCTCAAGAACAAAAGTAACTACTCAAAAATGATAATCATGCTCAAGGGTATTAAATAGCATATTGGATCTGAACATATAATCTTCCACCAAATAAACCATATAGTAATCTACTACAAGATGTAATCAACACTACTAGTCACCCACAAGCACCAATCTATAGTTCCGGTACAAAGATTGAACATAAGAGATGAACTAGGGTTTGAGAGGAGATGGTGTTGTTGAAGATGTTGATGGAGATTGCACTCCCCAAGATGGGAGAGTTGTTGGTGATGATGATGACGATGATTTCCCCCTCCGGGAGGGTAGTTCCCCCGGCGGAATCGCTCCGCCGGAGGGCAAAAGTGCTCCTGCCCAAGTTCCGCCTCGAGACGGCGGCGCTCCATCCCGAAAGTCCTCTCCTTATTTTTTCTCGTTCAAAATGACTTATATACCAGAACATGGGCACCGAAGGTGGGCCGAGGGGAGAACAACCCACCAGGGCGCGCCTAGGTGGGTTGTGCCCACCTGGTGGGCTCCCTATGGTACTTATTGGCTCCAATATTTCTCGTATATTCCATAAAATTTCCCCATGAAGTTTCAGCTCATTTGGAGTTGTGCAGAATTGGTGGCCTGATGTAGCTTTTTCAGGTCCAGATTTCCAGCTGCCGGAATTCTCCCTCTTTGTGTGTACCTTGCATATTATGAGAGAAAAGGCATTAGAATTACTCCAAAAAGCATTATTATGCATAAAAAAATTATAAATAACAGTAGGTAAACATGATGCAAAATGGACGTATCAACTCCCCCAAGCTTATACCTCGCTTGTCCACAAGCGAAAACCGAAATCAAAAACATGTCCACATGCTTAGAGAGAGAGAGGTGTCGATAAAAACAAAATACAGACATAGAAGCATCATGTGAATTATTATAACAACAACAAACTTTTAACATAAAAGTTTTATCACAGAACTTTTATTATAGACTTGTCATGAATAAGTAACAATTCATCACACTATCGAATTATAAAGTATAAACTCTATTGGAAACCAACAAACTATGTTTTCAGTCAACTTTGCAACTACAATTCATCATCTTTTCAGGAAGGGTCGCGTATCAGAGCCTTTAGGAAAGTCCGCATACTGAACCATCATATAGTCTTCTATGATTGCTAACACTCACCGTATACACATGAGCAAAACGTTTCAACCGGACACATAGAAAGATAGGGGCTTATAGTTTCGCCTCCCAACGTATTCACCTCAAGGTGATGTCAGCAATAATAACTCATGCCACTCATATTCAACTGGACATACGTGCCTAGATCTTTCCTTACCACATGATGCTTGCCAAAGGAGAAAAATAAAAGGAATAGAGAAAAGGACTTTGACTCTCGCATAAAAAGTAAATACATAAAAGTAAAAATAGGCCCTTCACAGAGGGAAGCAGAGGTTGCCATGCGCTTATTTGTTTGTATGCTCAATACCTTAGTGCAAGAGAATGTCACGTAACATTTCCCCTTGTGATGGCAACCTTTATTATGCAGTCTGTCGCTTTTATTCTGTACCATCACAAGTTCGTACAATGCTCAATTTTCTCTTACACTAAATGATCTCACACTTTTAAAACCAATTTTTATTGCCTTATTGTGCAATGACAACTTACTTGAAGGATCTTACTCAATCCTTAGGTAGGTATGGTGGACTCTTGAAAATAAGATTTGGGTTCAAGGGTTTTTGGATGCACAAGTAGTATCTTTACTTAGTGAGGAATTTTTGGCTAGTTAAGATGGGGGCAAGCACCACATGTTGAAGGATCTATGACAATATAATTTCTATGTGAATATGAACAAACATAAATCATTAAGTTGTCTTCTTGTCCAACTTCAACAATTTTGGCATATAATATTTTGATGGGGGCTCAAAATCACAAAAGATTTCAAGAATAGTGTATTTGTATGTGAATCTTCTCTTCCCTTATTAATTCTTTCATGAGTTGCATCATTGACCAATGCTATGTTTGTCAATCTCTAATAAAATTTTCTACTTATACTTTTCCTTATGTGGTGTCATTACCTACCATAAGATTAGCATATGATCTTTTTCATTTATTTCCTTTCTGTTTTTTGGGACGTGAAAGTAAGGAAAGCAAAAACTCAAACTAAACTTAATTATATATCACGCACACGATTACAAGGATAGATAATTAAGCAAAATCTCAAAAAGAAAGGATCGAACTAAACTTTTATTCATCTAAAGCAAAAGATCGAACTGAAATAAGTAAAGGCAAAAGATAGTGGGGGTGATACGATGACGGTGCACCTCCCCCAAGCTTGGCGGAAGCCAAGGGGAGTGCCCATACCCGATACTCAATTCTCTTTTGGTGAAGAAGAAGGAGGTGGTGGTGATATAACTCCCAATATTTTCATGAGTGCCCCCTTCATGCCTTGAACCTCACAAAGGGCTTTATGAAGCAACTCAATATTTTTCTTCACTTTGGCCATAATATGCTTATTCTCCGGCCCCCAAGAACTTGCTCTTGCATCACTTTCTCTTGGACGAGATATGTCCCAATTGGACGGTATGTGCACACGAGGAGTATTTTTGAACCCATAATTGTGAATCAAATTGTGAAAATTGTTACGATGTAACCTGTGTAAAGGCCTCCTTGGTGGGAGCTCTTCTTGAACTTCAAGGTTCTCTTGACTGTTTGATGATCGTATGGCCTGGTGAGGGTTGGAACGAGTGGAGATGCCAGCCAATGTGCCCCTCTCAGAAGCCAGAAAGTGGACTCCAGAAGAGTTTTCCTCATCTTCCTCCATGGCAATCTCCTCAACTCCTTCTCTCCTTAGCTCCCCCTGTAGCAACCAGGCACCACCTTACTCATGGTTGGAGCGGGGAGAATCCATGGTACTTGGCTTGACAGATCTGACAGAAAACAGCAAGAAAAGAAGACCGAAGATTTCTCTGCGATACGGTGGTCAATAGGTTCGGGGGGTATATAAAGATTTTTTATCTTGGGAAACAAGCAAACGGAAGAGAAACGGAGTCCGGAAGATGCCCTAGGGTGACCTTCCTGGTTGTTTCTTATTTTCCTAATTTTCTAAATATTCCAAAACTGACAGAAAATATTTTTGCGGATTTTTCGGAGTCCGTTTACTTACGGTATCATGTACCTCCTCTTTTTCACGATTATGGAGTGTTCTGAAAGGACTCTTTTATGTGTTCTTTCGGTGTAATAGTTTGGATAATATTACTTTCAACATTAATGGGCGTACCTAACATATAATGTTTTATTTGTTGCCCATTAACAACCTTAGGGTTAGTACCATCGGCATTATTTATTTTGATAGCTCCAGATCGATAAACCTCCTCGATAACATAGGGTCCTTCCCATTTGGAGAGGAGTTATCCTGCAAAGAATTTGAAACGAGAGTTGTACAAAAGAACATATTCTCCAACTTTGAACTCATGCTTTTGGATTCTTTTACCATGTCATTTTTTAACGTTTTCTTGAAATAACTTGGCATTTCATAAGCTTGGGTTCTCCATTCACCTAATGAGCTAATTTCAAATAACCTCTTTTCACCGGCAAGTTTGAAATCATAGTTGAGTTCTTTGATTGCCCAATATGCTTTATGTTCTAACTCAAGAGGCAAATGACAAGCTTTTCCATAAACCATTTTATAAGGAGACATACCCATAGGACTTTTATATGTTGTTCTATAAGCCCAAAGTGCATCATCTAATTTCTTAGACCAATTCTTCTGGGACCTATTGACAGTCTTTTGCAAAATTAATTTTATTTTTGTATTGCTAAGTTCAACTTGACCACTAGTCCGAGGAGGATAGGGTGATGTAATTCTATGGTTAACATCATACTTGGCAAGCATTTTACGGAAAGCACCATGAATAAAGTGTGAACCACCATCAATCATCAAATATCTAGGGACTCCAAACCTTGGGAAAATAACTTCCTTAAGCATTTTAATAGAGGTGTTGTGATCAGCACTACTAGTTGGAATAGCTTCTACCCACTTAGTGACATAATCAACAGCAACCAAAATATGAGTATACCCATTAAAGGAAGGAAAAGGTCCCATGTAATCAAATCCCCAAACATCAAATGGTTCAACAGCAAGTGAATAATTCATAGGCATTTCCTGACACTTACCGATATTACCTATTCTTTGGCATTCATCACAAGATAAGACGAACTTACGGGCATCCTTGAAGAGAGTATGCCAATAAAATCCAGATTGCAATACCTTGTGAGCAGTTCTGTTTCCCGCATGATGTCCTCCATAAGCTTCGGATTGACATTTCCGTAGGATTTGTCCCTGTTCATGCTCAGGTACACAACGTCTAATAATACCATCTACTCCTTCTTTATAAAGATGTGGGTCATCCCAGAAGTAATGTCTTAAATCGTAGAAGATTTTTGTTCTTTTGTTGGTATGTAAAGCTAGTGGTAAATATTTAGCAACAATGTAATTAGCATAGTCAGCATACCAAGGAGTGTTATGAGAAACATTTATTGCAGCTAACTGCTCATCAGGAAAACTATCATCAATAGGTAGTGGGTCATCAAGGACATTTTCAAGCCTAGACAAGTTATCAGCTACGGGGTTCTCTACTCCTTTTCTACCAGTGATATGTAAATCAAATTCTTGTAGCAAGAGAACCCAAGGAATAAGTCTAGGTTTAGCATCTTTATTTTCCATAAGATATTTAATAGCAGCATGGTCGGTGTGAACGATAACTTTAGAGTCAACAATGTAAGATCTAAATTTATCACAAGCAAACACCACTACTAGAAATTATTTTTCAGTAGTAGCATAATTTCGTTGTGCACTATCTAGAGTTTTACTAGCATAATGAATAGCATTCAGTTTTTTATCAACTCTTTGTCCTAGAACAGCACCAACATCATAATCACTAGCATCACACCTAATTTCGAAAGGCAAGTTCCAGTCATGTGGTTGAACAATAGGTGCAGAAATTAAGGCTTTCTTGAGTGTTTCAAAGGCTTCTAAACAATCATCATCAAAAACAAAAGGAACATCCTTTTGCAAAAGATTTGTAAGGGGCCTAGAAATTTTAGAAAGGTCTTTAATAAATCTCCTATAGAAATCAGCATGACCAAGAAACTACGAATACCTTTGATATCTTTAGGGCATGTCATTTTCTCAATTGCATCAACCTTAGCTTTGTCCACTGATACGTCTCAAACGTATCTATAATTTTTGATTGTTCCATGCTATTATATTACCTGTTTTGGATGTTTAATGGGCTTTATTATACACTTTTATATTATTTTTGGGACTAACCTATTAACCGGAGGCCCAGCCCGAATTGCTGTTTTTTTTGCCTATTTCAGTGTTTCGAAGAAAAGGGATATCAAACGGAGTCCAAACGGAATGAAACCTTCGGGAGAGTTATCTTTGGAACGGAAGCAATCCAGGAAACTTGGAGTGTACGTCAGGGAAGCAACAAGGTGGCCACGAGGCAGGGAGGCGCGCCACCCACCCTCGTGGGGCCCTCGTGGCTCCCCTGACCGACTTCTTTCGCCTATATAAACATATACCCTAAAAACATCGGGGAGCAGAATAGATCGGGAGTTCCGCCGCAAGCCTCTGTAGCCACCAAAAACCAATCGGGACCCTGTTCCGGCACCCTGCCGGAGGGGGAATCCTTCACTGGTGGCCATCTTCATCATTCCGGCGCTCTCCATGACGAGGAGGGAGTAGTTCACCCTCGGGGCTGAGGGTATGTACCAGTAGCTATGTGTTTGATCTCTCTCTCTCTCTCTCTCATGTTCTTGAGGTGGTACGATCTTGATGTATCGCAGGCTTTGCTATTATAGTTGGACCTTATGATGTTTCTCCCCCTCTACCCTCTTGTAATGGATTGAGTTTTCCCTTTGAAGTTATCTTATCGGATTGAGTCTTTAAGGATTTGAGAACACTTTATGTATGTCTTGCATGTGCTTATCTGTGGTGACAATGGGATATCACGTGATTCACTTGATGTATGTTTTGGTGATCAACTTGCGGGTTCCGTGACCTCGTGAACTTATGCATAGGGGTTGGCACACGTTTTCGTCTTGAGTCTCCGGTAGAAACTTTGGGGCACTCTTTGAAGTACTTTGTGTTGGTTTGAATAGATGAATCTGAGATTGTGAGATGCATATCGTATAATCATACCCACGGATACTTGAGGTGACATTGGAGTATCTAGGTGACATTAGGGTTTTGGTTGATTTGTATCTTAAGGTGTTATTCTAGTACGAACTCTATGATAGATCGAACAGAAAGAATAGCTTCGCGTTATTTTACTACGGACTCTTGAATAGATCGATCCGAAAGAATAACTTTGAGGTGGTTTCATACCCTACAATAATCTCTTCGTTTGTTCTCCGCTATTAGTTACTTTGGAGTGACTCTTTGTTGCATGTTGAGGGATATTTATATGATCCAATTATGTTATTATTGTTGAGAGAACTTGCACTAGTGAAAGTATGAACCCTAGGCCTTGTTTCCTAGCATTGCAATACCGTTTACGCTCACTTTTATTACTTGTTACCTTGCTGTTTTTATATTTTCAGATTACAAAAACCTATATCTATCATCCATATTGCACTTGTATCACCATCTCTTCGACAAACTAGTGCACCTATACAATTTACCATTGTATTGGGTGTGTTGGGGACACAAGAGACTCTTTGTTATTTGGTTGCAGGGTTGTTTGGAGAGACCATCATCATCCTACACCTCCCACGGATTGATAAACCTTAGGTCATCCACTTGAGGGAAATTTGCTACTGTCCTACAAACCTCTGCACTTGGAGGCCCAACAATGTCTACAAGAAGAAGGTTGTGTAGTAGACATCATCCACCTCAATACCTCTTTTAGAAATTTTATGGCCTAAACCAATACCTTCATTAACCATAAAGTGGCACTTCTCTCAATTCAATACAAGATTTGTTTGCTCACATCTCTGCAAAACTCGATGAAGATTGATCAAAACCTCAACAATCTTTTCACAAAAATCAGAGAATATAGCAGTCATACATCTTTGAAAGGTAGCAGGTGCATTGCATAAACCAAAAGGCATACGTCTATAAGCATAAGTTCCAAAGGGACAAGTGAAAGTAGTCTTTCCTTGATCAGGTTGAGAAACAGGTATTTGTGAAAAACCAGAATATCCATCAAGGAAGAAAAAATGTGTGTGCTTAGACAATATTTCTAGCATTTGATCAATAAAAGCCAGAGGTTAATGATCTTTGCTAGTTGCTTTGTTCAATTTTCTAAAATTAATTACCATTCTATAGCCTGTAACAATTCTTTGTGGGATAAGCTCATTCTTATCATTAGGAACAACAGTAATACATCCTTTCCTAGGGACACAATGAACAGGACTTACCCATCTACTATCAGCTATAGGATAGCGATTATACCTGCTTCCAGAAGTTTTAGTATTTCCGTTCTTACCACTTCTTTCATCTTAGGATTTAACTGACGTTGGTGATCAACAACGGGTTTAGCATCAGGTTCCATATTAATTTTGTGCTGACATAGAGTGTGACTAATGCCATTAAGATCATCAAGAGTATATCCAATAGTAGCTCGGTGCTTCCTTAGAACTTTCAATAGTCTTTCTTCTTCATGTTCTGAAAGGTTAGCACTAATAATAACAGGATATGTCTTTTTCTCATCAAGATAAACATATTTCAAAGTGTCTGGCAATTGTTTCAATTCAAACACAGGATCACCTTTAGGTGGAGGAGGACCTCCTAGAGTTTCGATAGGCAAATTGTGTTTAAGCAGAGGACGCTGTACAAAGAAGATCTTATCTATTTCATTTCTTTCACGTATATGACAATCATTCTCATAGTCTAGCAGATATTGTTCTAGAGGATCAGTAGGAGGCACAGCAATAGAAGCAAGACCAATTATTTCATCCTTACTAGGCAATTCTTTTTTATGAGGTTTTCGACTAAACTTGGAAAAAATAAACTCATGAGACTCATCACCAAAGCTGACACCGACAGTTTGTTTCTTACAATCTATTCTAGCATTAACGGTGTTCAAGAAAGGTCTACCAAATATAATGGGACAAAAATCATCTTGTGGGGAACCAAGAACAAGAAAATTAGTAGGGTATTTTATTTTCCCACACAAGACTTCAACATCTCTAACAATCCCAATTGGCGAAATAGTATCTCTATTAGCAAGTTTAATAGTAACATCTATGTCTTCTATCTCTGCGGGTGCTATGTCATTAACCTCTTGATATAAGGAAAAAGGAATACCACTCACACTAGCACCTATGTCGCATAAACCATGATAACAGTGATCTCCTATTTTAACTGAGACAACAGGCATGCCAACAACGGGTCTATGATTATCTGTTTTATCAGGTTTGACAATTCTAGCAGCTTCATTTACAGAAGTAAATAACATGCCCATCTATATTTTCTTCTAGGAGATCCTTAACCATAGCAACACTAGGTTCTACTTTGATTTGTTCATCAGGATTAGGTGTTCTGATATAACTTTTGTTGACCACAGTTGAAACTTTAGCATGTTCCTTTATCCTAACAGGGAAAGGTGGGTTCTCAATATAAGCAGTAGGAACAACTGGATCAACATTATAAATAATAGTTTCCTCTTTAGCTAGTACTGGTTCTTTAATTTCTTCTTTAATAGGTGGGTGATATTTAAACCACTTCTCCTTAGGGAGATCAACATGAGTAGAAAATGATTCACAAAAGGAGGCTACTATCTCAGAGTCAAGTCCATATTTAGTGGTAAACTTTTGAAAAGCATCAGTATTCATAAAAGATTGAACACAATCATACTTAAGCTTAATACCTAACTCTTTACCTTCGTCGAGTTCCCAATCTTCAGAGTTGCGTTTAATTCTTTCTAAAAGATCCCACCTGAATTCAATAGTCTTCTTCATAAAGGAACCAGTACAAGAAGTATCAAGCATGGATTGATCATCACGAGAAAGCCGAGCATAAAAATTGTGAATAATAATTTCTCTTGAGAGCTCATGATTGGGGCATGAATATAACATTGAATTAATCCTCTTGCAAGCTAGAGCGATACTTTCTCCTTCACGAGGCGAAAAATTATATATGTAATTCCGATCACGATGAACTAGATGCATATGATATTTTTTTTGGTGAAACTCCACTTTCAATCGATTCCAATTCCAAGATCCAATATCATCGCATAGCCTATACCATGCTAATGCTTTTCCCTTCAAAGATGAAGGAAAAACCTTCTTCTTAACTTCATCTCCGGGTAAACCTGCAAGCTTAAACAATCCACAAATTTTTTCCACATATATCAAGTGTATATCAGGATGTTCTGTTCCATCTCCTGCATAAGGATTAGCTAGCAGTTGCTCTATCATACCCGAAGAAATTTCATATTCAATATTTTTAGTAGGTGCAGTAGGTTCAGGGGTAACTAATTGTGGTTCTGGTCGAGGTGAACATACCCCGAACAAACCCCTCAAAGGATTGTTTTCCATAGTAACAAGTGACAATAAATTTCAGCACGTAGTAATAAGTTTTCCTTACCAATTTCCACTTACCAAGAGTGCTTCACTCCACGGCAACGATGCCAGAAAAGAGCCTTGATGACCCACAAGTATATGGGATCAATTGTAGCCTTTTAGATAAGTTAGAGTGTCAAACCCAACGAGCAGCAGAAGGAAATGACAAGTGGTTTTCTGCAAGGTAATGTCTACAAGTGCTAAAATTGTAAGTACCAGAGTAGTTTGATAGCAAGATAATTTGCACCAAGCAAGTAAAGGTAACGGTAACAAAAATGCAGAAAGGTAGCCCAATCCTTTTGAGGCAAAGGATAGGCCAAAAGGGTCTCTTATTATAAGCAAAGCGTTCTTGAGGGTACGCGGGAATTTCATCTAGTCACTTTCATCATGTTGGTTTGATTTGTGTTCGTTACTTTGATAATTTGATATGTGGGTGGATAGGTGCTTAGGTGTTGTTCTTACTTGAACAAACCTCCTACTTATGATTAACCCCCTCGCAAGCATCCGCAACTACGAGAAAAGTATTAAGAATAAATTCTAACCATAGCATTAAACTTTTGGATCCAATCGGTCCCTTACGGAATAGCGCATAAACTAGGGTTTAAGCTTCTATCACTCTCGCAACCCATCATCTAATAACTACTCCATAATGCATTCCCTTAGGCCAAAATACGGTGAAGTGTCATGTAGTCGACGTTCACATGACACCACTAAGGGAATCACAACATACATACTATCAAAATATCGAACACATGTCAATTTCACATGATTACTTGCAACATGATTTCTCCAGTGACTTCAGGAACAAAAGTAACTACTCACAAATGATAATCATGCTCAAGATCAGAGGGGTATTAAATAGCATATTGGATCTGAACATGTAATCTTCGACCAAATAAACCATATAGTAATCAACTACAAGATGTAATCAACACTACTAGTCACCCGCAAGCACCAATCTATAGTTTCGGTACAAAGATTGAACACAAGAGATGAACTAGGGTTTGAGAGGAGATGGTGCTGTTGAAGATGTTGATGGAGATTGCCCTCCCCAAGATGGGAGAGTTGTTGGTGAAGATGATGACGATGGTTTCCCCCTCCGGCAGGGAAGTTCCCCCGGCGGAATCGCTCCGCCGGAGGGCAAAAGTGCTCCTACCCAAGTTCCCCCTCGAGACGGTGGCGCTCTATCCCGAAAGTCCTCTCCTTATTTTTTCTAGGTCAAAATGACTTATATACTAGAAGATGGGTACCGGAGGTTGGCCGAGGGGAGCACAACCCACCAGGGTGCGCCTGGGCTCCCTGGCGCGCCCAGGTGGGTTGTGCCCACCTGGTACTTATTGGCTCCAATATTTCTCATATGTTCCATAAAAATTCCCCGTGAAGTTTCAACTCATTTGGAGTTGTGCAAAATAGGTGGCCTGACGTAGCTTTTTCAGGTCCAGATTTCCAGCTGCCGGAATTCTCCCTCTTTGTGTGTACCTTGCATATTATGAGAGAAAAGGCATTAGAATTACTCCAAAAGCATTGTTATGCATAAAAACATTATAAATAGTAGTAGGTAAACATGATGCAAAATGGATGTATCAGCTACTGATACGTCCATTTTGCATCATGCTTTTATATCGATATTTATTGCATTATGGGTTGTTAATACATATTATGTCACAATAATTATGCCTTTTCTCTCTTATTTTACAAGGTTTACATGAAGAGGGAGAATGCCGGCAGCTGGAATTCTGGGCTGGAAAAGGAGAAAATATTAGAGACATATTCTGCACAACTCCAAAAGTCCTGAAACTCCATGAAAGTCACTTTTGGAATATATTAAAAATATTGGGCGAAGAAAGCACCAGAGGGGGGGCACCCACTGTCCACGGGGGTGGAGGGCGCGCCCTACCCCCTGGGCGCGCCCCCTGCCTCGTGGGCCACCTGGAAGCCCCCCGACGCCCATATTCTGGTACAAGGTGTCTTTGCCCTGGAAAAAAATCATAAGGAAGCTTTCGGGACGAAGTGCCACCGTCTCGAGGCGGAACCTTGGCGGAACCAATCTAGGGCTCCGGCGGAGCTGTTCTACTGGGGAAACATCCCTCCGGGAGGGGGAAATCGTCACCATCGTCATCACCATCGATCCTCTCATCGGGAGGGGGTCAATCTCCATCAACATCTTCACCAGCACCATCTCCTCTCAAACCCTAGTTCATCTCTTGTATCCGATCTTTGTCTCAAAACCTCAGATTGGTACATGTGGGTTGCTAGTAGTGTTGATTACTCCTTGTAGTTGATGCTAGTTGGTTTATTCGGTGGAAGATTATATGTTCAGATCCTTTATGCACATTAATACCCCTCTGATTATGAACCTGAATATGATTTTTGATTAGTTACATTTGTTCCTGAGGACATGGGATAAGTCTTGTTATAAGTACTCATGTGAATTTGGTATTCGTTCGATATTTTGATGAGATGTATGTTGTCTTTCTTCTAGTGGTGTTATGTGAACTTCGACTACATGACACTTCACCATTGTTTGGGCCTAGGGGAAGGCATTGGGAAGTAATAAGTAGATGATGGGTTGCTAGAGTGACAGAAGCTTAAACCCTAGTTTATGTGTTGCTTCATAAGGGGCTGATTTGGATCCATATGTTTCATGCTATGGTTAGGTTTACCTTGGTTCTTCTTTCGTAGTTGTGGATGCTTGCGAGGGGGGTTAATCATAAGTGGGATGCTTGTCCAAGGAAGGGCAGTACCCAAGCACCGGTCCACCCACATATCAAATTATCAAAGTAACGAACGCGAATCATATGCGCATGATGAAAACTAGCTTGACGATAATTCCCATGTGTCCTCGGGAGCGCTTTCCTTTATATAAGAGTTTTTCCAGGCTTGTCCTTTGCTAAGGATTGGGCCAGCTTGTTGCACCTTGTTTAATTGTGTTACTTGTTACCCGTTACGAATTACCTTATCACAAAACTATCTATTACCGATCATTTCAGTGCTTGCAGAGAATACCTTACTAAAAACTGCTTGTCATTTCCTTCTGCTCCTCGTTGGGTTCAACACTCTTACTTATCGAAAGGACTACGATAGATACCCTATACTTCTGGGTCATCAGCTACTTCTTGAGCTTGCGTTCATTTTTCCCTTGAAGAGGAAAGGGTGATGCAGCAAAGTAGAGATAAGTATTTCCCTCAGTTAAGAACCAAGGTATCAATCCAGTAGGAGGCACAAGCAAGTCCCCAATATATGCGCCTGCACAAATTAACAAACACTTGCACACAACACAAAAAAGGGGTTGTCAATCACTTCACGGTCACTTGCAAGAGTGAGATCTAATAGAGATAGATATAAAATATAAGTAAATAACAAAACAAAGTAAATATAAATAAATTGCACCAAGGTATTTTTTGGATTTTAGTTTTATAGATCAGAAAAATAATATGATGGAAAATAGACCCGGGGGCCATAGGTTTCACCAGAGGCTTCTCCCTTGAAGAAAGCATACGGTGGGTAAACAAATTACTGTTGAGCAATTGATAGAAAAGTGCAAAGTTATGACAATATGTAAGGCATTGATCATGAATATAGGCATCACATCCATGACAATGACCGAAACGATTCTACGTCTAGTACTATTACTGCACACATCGATCGACTCCTGCCTACACATCTAGAGTATTAACGCTTTAAGCAAGATGACATGATGTAGAGGGATAAACTCAACCAATATGATATAAACCCCATTTTTTATCCTTAATGGCAACAATATAATACATGCCTCGCTGCCCCTTCTGTCACTAGGAGAGGACACCGCAAGATTGAACCCATCACAAAGCACTTCTCCCATTGCAAGAAAAACCAATCTAGTTGGCCAAACCAAACCGATATATCGAAAAGAATTACTAAGCTATCTCAATCATGCATAAAAGAGTTCAGAAAAGACTCAAATAATACTCATAGAAAATCTGATCATAAATCCACAATTCATCGAATCTAAACAAATGCACCTCAAAAGAAGATTACATCGAATAGATCTCCAAGAACATCGAGGAGAACATTGTATTGAAGATCAAAGCGAGAAAACAAGCCATCTAGCTACTAGCTATGGGCCATTAGGTCCGTGGTAAACTACTCATGCATCATCGGAAGGACGGCAAGGTTGATGTACAGGCCCTCCGGTATCTCACGAGAACAGAAGCTTGCGGCGGCGGAAAAGTATTTTTGGTGTGCCCTCTTGTATAGGCGGAATACTTGGGTATTTATGGAGTAAGAATTAGGGCTGGAGGGTCTACGAGGGGCCCACAAGCCAGGGGCTCCCCCCTGGGGTGTGCCCCTAGGGTTTTGGCCGCATCATAGGTCTTCTGGCCTCCTCTCCAGGTCTCCTGGGTTTCTTCTGGTCCAAGAAAAATCACCGTAAAGTTTTATTCCGTTTGGACTCCGTTTGATATTCATTTTTTGTAAAAGTCAAAAACAAGGAAAAATAGAAACTGGCAGTGGGCTCTAGGTTAATAGGTTAGTCCTAAAAAATATAAAATAGCATATTAATGCATATAAAACATCCAAAACAAATAATATAATAGAATGGAACAATCAAAAAATATGGATACGTTGGAGACGTATCAATACCCATGGTGACCATGGGGTAATCTACTGAGATCACTTGATATATGTTTTGGTAATCAATTTGCGGATTCCCGTGGTGATATTGGGGTAATCTAGGCATAAAGATTGATGCCCCGCCGCCCCTCCCCTGCGGCGGCCGCCCGAGCCCCGCAGTGAGGAAGGCCGCGAAACCGCCCCCTCCCCTGCGGCAGACCCCCTCCACCGGGCTGCCCCCCTCCTCCACCGGCCGCCCCCTCCCCTAAAGTGAGATCCTCCTCCTCTTTTTTCTGTTTTTTAGTTTTAGGTTTATGTTTAGTTTAGATTTAGTTTTAGTTATAGTTTTAGGTTAGGTTTACGTTTTGTTTAGTTTAGTTTTAGGTTTAGGTTTAGTTCTGAAAAAAGAAGAATAAAATAAGAATAATTAGAAAAAGAGGAAGAAGAAGAAGAAGAAGAAGAGGAAGAAGAAGAAGAGAAGAGGAGGACGACGACGACCGGGTTAGGGGGTTCCTCAGCGTCGATGGAACCCTAAATGACGGCTATTTAGGTTAGGGGTGCCTTGGTGTCGACGGGACCCTTAATGACATATATGTTGGTGGCATACTATTGTAAATATTTAGTTAGTTTGATGGCAAAAACAATAGTGCTAAGTTACTCATCTTTTGATTTAAATGTGCAGTTATTTCGTCGCTGCAAGGGTTTGGTGTTCGGCAAGCTCCGCCCCTGCGTTCGTGGGTGATCACAAATAACATCTCCTTCTCCCCCCTTAATTTTTTGCTCTGTTTCGACCTTCGTGCCGATGACACTAGCTAGATAACTACAGCCGTGTAACCAGTATGCATCTCCCGTCCGAAAGGATTGCATCGATAAATATGCATTCAATTGCATATTTATCACTGTAGCTCATTCGGATTGTCTAGAAATTTCCACGGACAGTCCAAGTATATGTAGATTGGCTACATTCTCTATGCTCTAGCCCATCCCGAGACAAAATTTCGGCAGGGCCTCCCTGTTGTTCTCCGGATGCACATTCTCTCGGCTTTTTGCCGAGACGTGTATTTGGAGAACAGCGGGGAGGTGTTGCCGAAATTTTGTCTCGGAATGGGGTAGAGCATGGAGAACGTACTCAATCTACACATACTCGGGTGGGATTTGGACCCATCTTTACCTATTAGAGTGTAGGTTGCATGGACGTAATAAATTGACAAACTAGATTAACTGATGAATATACATGTTGATTGATACGTCTCCAACGTATCTATAATTTTTTATTGTTCCATGTTGTTTTATTATCAATCTTAGATGCTTTATAATCATTTTATAGTCATTTTATATCATTTTTTGGTACTAACCTATTGACATAGTGCCTAGTGCCAGTTGTTGTTTTTTCCATGTTTTTTACATCGCAGGAAATCAATATCAGACGAAGTCCAAATGCCACGAAACTCCACCATGATTTTTTATGGGCCAGAAGGAAGGCAATGGGCTCTGGTTGCACCTGGGGGTGCCCCGAGGGGGGCACAACCCACCAGGGCGCGCCAGGAGGCCCAGGCGCGCCCTGGTGGGTTGTGCCCACCTCAGGTGCCCCCGGACCGCCTCTTTGCTCTATAAATACCCCCAAAAATACCAGAACCCTAAAGGCATCGACGAAATATTCATCCAGCCGCCGCAGAGTCCAAAACCACCAGATCCAATCTAGACACCATCTCGGATGGGGTTCACCACCTCCATTGGTGCCTCTCCGATGATGCGTGAGTAGTTCTTTGTAGACCTTCGGGTCCGTAGTTAGTAGCTAGATGGCTTTCTCTCTCTCGCTGAATTATCAATACAATGTTCTCTTGGAGATCCATATGATGTAACTCTTTTTGCGGTGTGTTTGTTGCGATCTGATGAACTTTGTGTTTATGATCAGTCATATCTTTTTATATCCGTGAAAGTTATTTGAGTTTCTTTGATCTCTTATATGCATGATCTCTTATAGCCTCGTATTTCTTCTTCGATATTTGGGTTTTGTTTGGCCAACTTGATCTATTTATCTTGCAATGGGAAGAGGTGCCCGGTAGTGGGTTCGATCTTACGGTGCTCGATCCCAGTGACAGAAAGGGAACCGACACGTATGTATCGTTGCTACTAAGGATAAAAAGATGGAATCTATATGTACCGCCATATAGATAAACGGATCTTGTCTACATCATGTCATCGTTCTTATTGCATTACTCTGTTTTTGCATGAACTTAATGCACTAGATGCATGCTGGATAGCGGTCGATGTGTGGAGTAATAGTAGTAGATGCAGGCATGAGTCGGTCTACTAATCTTGGACGTGATGCCTATGTAATGATCATTGCCTGGATATCGTCATAATTATTTGAGGTTCTATCAATTGCCCAACAGTAATTTGTTTACCCACCGTATGCTATTTTTCTCGAGAGAAGCCAGTAGTGAAACCTACGCCCCCGGGTCTTATTTCTCATATATTTGCTTGCGATCTATTTTTCCTTTGCATTTTTATTCTGATCTATTAAACCAAAAATACAAAAATGCTTTGCTGCACTTTATTTTATTTGCGATCTATTATTTCAATCTATTACAACTTTCTTCCGTCCAGGCATCGTTTCTGGCACTGTACCCCGAAAGGGATTAACAACCCCTTTAACACGTCGGGTTGCGAGGTGTTGTTATTTGTGTGCAGGGGTTGTTTACGTTGTGTTGCTTGGTTCTCCTACTGGTTCGATAACCTTGGTTTCATTTCTGAGGGAAATACCTACCGCTGCTGTGCTGCATCATCCCTTCCTCTTTGGGGAAATACCGACGTAGCTTCAAGCGACATCACTGATGAGCCTATCTTTACCTATTAGAGTGTGGGTAGGCAATATCTTTACCTAATAATAAAAGGGCTATTGCTTCTTACTCCTAAATTTTCGTCTGTTTCGTACGTCTGATATTTTTCGTCCGTCGTACGTCAGGCTCGATCGAGACGCTCGATCTTTTAAATCCACGTCCTGGTTTCCAAGCCCGGTGAACAGCCCACCTATTTTTTCAGCCCACCCAGCCAAATAATTCAAAAGTAATCGAAGGTGAACAACCCACCTATTTTTTCGGCCCGCCCAGCCCAAAACAGTGCAAAAATAATAGTTGTCGGTGCATGGAATCGAATTCATAACCTCATGCCCAACAACACATGATACGACCAACTAAGCTATAGCTCCCTATATGCTAAAAGGGAAGGTTCATACGGATTTAAAATAGTCCCACATTGCTCCTTTCAATCCAAACTTCGTAGTTTAAAAGATCTTCGAGTTTCCTGGGTATCAAGGAGCAATTTCGGGAATCAGTAAGGAAGGAAATAAGTTGTTCCGGTAAGGAAGGGAAAGAGGGGGAAAATAAGGATGGAAAGGAGGGATTTCAAGTCTGTGACAGAGAAAAGAAAAGGAAAGAGTGAATAGGTAAATAAGGTAGCAATGGAATTGAATGCAAAAAAGGAAAAAAGAGAGATTGAATCCTGCTGCTGAACCAAAAGGAAAGGAGAGGGATTTCGGTCTTGAAGGAATGGTGCAGCCGCGTCTATGTTCAAAGAGGGAGAGGACGTGATTTATATACGTGAGTTGGAAGCATGCACGATGCACGGGGGGACGAGATGTCGGGCTGCATGCATGCCTGCTCGGACGTGCTCGCTAGGCCTTCTCCGCTCTCATGGAAGTTTTTAATTAGAATCCACTTATAATGACTCCTTTTAGTTCTTATAAAAACACCTCTCATTTTAATATTTTTCTTCTGAAAAACCGATTCGTCTAGGACTTGGAGCAGAGCGAGCGACCCGTCTAGAACTCGGAGTAGAACAAAGGACATTGAGCAGAGCGATATCGATGGAAGCTTTCACATTCGGCTTCTATCTAGAAACGCCGCCCACTTTCAAGCGGATGAAATTTAGCTTTCTTTGAAATATGAAAAGTTTCTATTGATGCATTTCTTTACAAAAAATTGCATTACTCTTGTCATGCCTATTAGTAAGCTTGTGATTTTCTTAGTGTGTCCACTAATATAAAAACAATAGTTTGACATATTCGAGCAATCTCCACTATCCAAATGCCTAAACAGTAATTAATGGTGTATATCCAGCAAGTACTATGTTTTACCGATGATGCCAAGTTGCATGGCATAAAATCTATTCAGGCCGTTGCATCATTAGTGACAATTAATAATGCTATTTCTTCCTCTTATACTTTTAAATTTCTGTATGCACTAATAATTTGAAGTTTGTGTTTCACCCAGATCAATTGACTCGGGATCATATTTCATGTTCCGAACTACCGTCTTGAATAACCCTACAATAAATCGCCCCATTGTTATTGTCATCAGCAACATGTGCCCCGCGTCCCAGTTTATCGACCTTGCCACCCCTTATTCGTGGTAACATGCATTTTCTCAGTAGTAAAGCACATGTCTCCTAGCTTGATTCACGCCCCTTGAAGTCTTCCGTTGCAACGCACGAGCATATGTGCTAGTGAGTGATCGTGTGTGGATGTACACCAGTCACACTAGTCAAAAAGACATGACCAATGAATGGTTAACAAAAACCAAGGGGTTTGTGAGAGCTGCATTTGCAAATGGCCCGAAGAAAACCTGGTGCCCCTGTGTCCGGTGCTTCAATTGGCAGAAGAGGACAGAGGATGAAATGGGCAAACACCTGCAGAAGAGTGGTTTTACGCCCGGATATATGGTGTGGACATTTCATGGTGAGTCTGCCCAACGTGCCAGAGCTGAGGTGGTTCGTCGTCGCACCGACGAGCATGGTACCAAGATGGAAGACATGGTGCAAGACTTTGATGATGCTCGGGATTTGGATGCTGAGATGGAGGAATCTGCAAAGGCCTTCAATGAAATTTTGGAGTCTTCAAAACGTCCTCTCCATGAGCACACTGAGCTTTGTCAGCTGGATGCCATCTCACAAGTAATGGCTCTGAAGGCTCAATTCAACTTGGGCAGAGAATGCTACAACGCGATGATGACAGTATTTGGACGCTTTCTACCCAAAGGCCATGTAATGCCTGCAAACCTGTACAAGTTAGACAAAATCCTCTATGCACTTAAGATGTCGTATGAGAAGATACATGCTTGTGAGAAAGGATGTGTACCTTATTTAGGCTTGAGTATGCGTACTTGAACTACTGTCCCATTTGCAAGTCTTCCAGGTATGTTGTGGTAGACAACGGTATGGGTGAGACGACATAGACCAAAATCCCTGTTAATGTTCTTCGGTATTTGCCAATCGTACCAAGGCTTCAACGACTTTTCATGGTCGAAGAGACGGCAAGGCAGATGACATGGCACAAAATGGGAAAAAGAACCGAACTAGATGCAGATGGGAAACTGATGATGGTACACACATCGGATGGTTCTGCGTGGAAGTGATTCGATGCTTTACATGAGCAAAAAAAGGCAGTCCAAGGCATCCTCGAGTGGCCACCAGCACAGATGGGTTCAATGTGTTTGGTCTGATGGCAGCCCAATACAGTTTTGGCACGTATTTGTCATTC